>NW_010155994.1:0-19171 GCF_000699245.1 Pterocles gutturalis | reverse complement strand
GGTCCTTTCCAACCCGAACCATTCTATGAATCTATGATTTTAAAGACTGTCCTATGAGAATACTTAATGCATATCCTTCTCAAAGACAATGACTCAAAATTTCAACATTAGAAGGTGGCTTTTATGGCTATCTATTGTGACTTGCTCTTCCCTCTTGAACGTCTGATGTTGGCTATCTCTGAAACACCACAAACCAGATTCACAAATCTGACTGTCTGAGAAATCCTGTGTTAAAGGGCAAATGGCTTAGTAGCCAAGATATTGAAATGTAGGAATGCAACAAGACTGAAACTGTAATTTTATTTTACATTCCCAGTAACTACAACAATCCTACCTGAGTGTCCCTGGAATGCATCTTAGGCATGGACCGATTTGGCAATCTTCTCTAAATTGTCAAGCACTTCTGGATTCAGTCAGAAAAGGTCCCAGTATTAATCCCCAAAGAGGAGAACGAGACTGAAGCAGTCAGTCTGGAGTCAGATTTGCCTAGCAGATTGCTGAGGATGAAACTACAACAAATGAAGCAGGTGGAAGATTTGAGCAAAAATGACAGGAAGATGATTTGGAATCTGTCTGTGTTGACCCAGCAAGCTCTTAGGGACACCTTAAGGCTACTTTAGTTTTATTCCCCCTTCCCTAATGTCTTAGCCTCTGCCTCTTCCTATACTCCACATCTGTTGGTTTTATGGCTATAGATTCCCTTTGCCCACCAAGTCGTCACTGCCTTGGCTCCCTCATCAGAAACATCCTCTCAAGTAGCAGTGACTGTCCCTAGTCCTTTACCTATCTGGAAGGTTAGTGTCATATTTGTAAAGGGCTTGCCTATGCCACCAGACCCTCTGGTCTGCTGCCTACAGGGGCAGATGTTCATAATGTTTCTGTGTGCAGAGTGCCAGTTACATCATCCAGATCTAGGATTTTCTTAACTTCTTAACCAAGGATTGTCTAGTTCCACCTATAAACCTTCACAGGCTTAAATATCTAGTTACTTGTGTGAAAAAAATGAAGATTTGTCTACATGATGTCTAGACACCAGCACGTAACTACAGACTACAAAAACAAATTGCCAAACTTCTTGGCAGTGTCAGTCTGATGGATGAATGTACAGCATACACATACATGGCCAGCCTTGCCAGGATGCATGGTAGCTCTTCTTTCAGTCCACTTGAGTGCCTATCATTCCACAAATCTTTCTTTAGCATTCTCAAAGCTGTTCTTCCTTCTTCCCTCCTTTGCCCCTCAAAGTCATGCTGGGGAGGGTGGAAAGTGGAGAACTTAACAGGAGCATCTATTCTCTCTGCTTGCCTGCCAAAAATGAAAAATCAAATATGTTTTGTAGTCTGGAACCTGGCCTGCCTTGAACATCTCATGAGTGTTGGAGAAAATGTCTTCTTCCGTGATGTTTCTCTAGCAATTTGATGATCAAAAGACCAGAGCACATCCTCTAAAACCTACTTAGCACCTGCTTAATCATCATATTGGAACAAAAATGGAACAAATCCATTTTAAGTCATACATCCTTTGTATAGCATTACTATAAATTTGTTTTTCTTCTTCATCTATGGGATGAAGATGGGATTCCCACTGAGAGAGTATTTCCAGTTTCTCACCAGGATATATTGATTTTAGAGACCCTATAAAATATCTTAAAACAAATTCACCTCAGTAGTATAAAATACCATATGCATACACTACTGTTTGAAAAGTGAAAATTCAATGTGACACGCTGACGCAAATGTGTGTCTTTGAGCTATTGTGGGTTCTTCAGAACAGCACAGCTTGGAAGGATAAGCACAAGGCACTGTGCTGAGGAAATGGAATTTCCTGTGTTGGAGGAAGGAGATCTGAGCCAATGCTGCTGTGATCTGATCTTTTTTTGGTTAACTAGATGAGTGACTATAACAGATATGTCAAATATGCCATTCATTTATCACCATCTGCTTCTAGGGATGGAGATACTAATGCCATATCTTCCTGAACAGTTGGTTTCTCAGCTCACTTTAGCCCATATATGAGGCAGGCATTTCTCCTGTACATCCTTAGTCTTACCTTGAAGAAACTCTTGGGGAAAAGTGTCGGCATGACTGGCAGACGAGTGCACAGATTTCGGAAGGAATTTGCAGTGTTTTGCACCAACTTCAGTGTGAAGAACATGACCAGTGGACAAATGTGTGTAGATGTTTACTAAAGAGGGTCTGAGCATGAAGGGATAATGTGAGCTGACATTCATGGGCTTAGGGTCATAGTAAGCAACATGTCTGGGAGATGGTGAAAACGAGCTGTGGACTCTTGTGTTTTAGCTCAGTGGGGTCTGCTTCTCTGCCATAAACCTAGACACTCACTTTTCTCTTGTTGGTGACAGGCTACTTGACAGGAATTCCCTTAGCCGAGGATCTAGCCTCCAGACATCTCTACCAAGAGTGAGGAAGACTGGAAAAATGTCACCTGTGGATTCACTGTACTCAGTGGAAATTGCTGCTGACAAGTCCATTTTGTTACCCAGAAACACTTGAAGGAAGTTTAATCTATTTGTTAAGCCTACAACGAGTGGTTGGGCTAACTGCCAGATTCCCCTTACGTGCTAGAAATGTGCACGAGCAGAAAAAGGAATGGAAGGAGCAGCTGGTATTCATACAAACCCCAGGAATTAACTGGAGGGGGAGAGTCCAGATTGCTTTCTGGGTGCAGTCTGTCAGATAATCTCCTTGTGATAGCCAGAAGCAAAGTGTGGGGCCAGCTTTTGAACCCACTTCCAGCACTTCTCATGCTAGGTGGTGCATTACTCTCTGAAGTTTTGTGGCTCTTGTTGCTTCACCTACAGTGGGACAAAATAATTAAGGTGAACTAAGGATGATACACTCACTCTCAATTATCTGTGGAATAACTTCATTACAACCAAAGTCAGTTTAGGTGACAGAAATTGCCCGCAGGAGGAAACCTGAGATCAAGTATCCACTGTACAAAGGAAGTCTGATCCTTAAAGCAGTAAACGTAATGTATTGCATACACATGCAGTGCCTTAATAAAAAGCAGCAGCTTGAAGAGATTTGGAAATAGTACTCAAATCAGATGGAACAAAACATTCAGATTTGGGACATGTGGATGGTCTGGGAGAAGTTAGCATTACTGAAAGCTCTCTGTAGAGGGGTATTTGTGTCTCTGATATAGCTATGTCAGTGTTTCTTATAGAATTACTAGTTGAGGAAATATTCTTTAGGTTTATGGGGGATGCTTCTCATGTACTCATATTTGCCCAGCAGAAGTGATTCACTCAGAAGCTTCTCTTCTTGCTATTAATTTCTTTCCTAAGGCACAGTAGGAACAGGGATGAGGGAAATGATTGTACTTACTAAGTAATTCCCAGGAAGAAACTTCCTGGGTGGAAAAGAGTTTGTCATCAACTGCTAGAGGGGTTGGGGGGGCTGCCTCTCCTGAAATGTCTTTGAATCACATGTCAATGGGGAGTCCATTCACTTCATTTAGGTTGCATTTCTCTCTTCCAGAGGAACATCAGCCACGTAGAGTACAGCTGTCTGCTAATTGTTTTGGCATTTCGTAAGCACTAAGAGGAAGAAGGCAAAGCAGCCATGATGGGAGGAAATTCTGTATGTTCAACTATGCAATAGCCCAGTGTGCACCACCAGTCTTGTTTAGATCCTCTGTCAATGGTGGAAACAGTTGATGACTTACTGTGATACACAAGTCACAACACCGTTTGCTCTGACTTGCTAACAGGGTGAGTAGTGGTACTCAAGAAAAACAGTTACTGTATAAAAGAGCAATCTGATATTGTAAGTGTATGGGCACAGTTAATCATGTGGAGGGGATCCTCTAGTGACGCTTGCAACACTCACTGGGAGTGAGCAGAGGTTTAATAAGATGTAGCCAAAACTATACTTCAGATATCACAACTAGGAAGCTGCTATATAAATTTGAAACATGTGTGAGGGGGAGTTTATGTATGTTCCTGAAATCATTTCAATTAAATAATTACCATAAACAGAAGCTGTATCAATTAATTTCTTAATGGAAAGATGGTATACTCATACAAAACTACTTTTCTGAGACAACATGTGACCTCTTCCAAGACAGCATCCCTCACTTCCAGCTATCTTCAATATCATAATTTCTTTTAAAGGTTATGTATGTAATAGAATTACATGTCTGCAGGTGCATGCTGATAGTGACCTTCTGTAGCTTTGAAATATCTTTTCATACTTTGTCTGTTTTGTCCTATACAAATTCCCTTTCTCCTTTGTTCAAATAATAAATTTATAACTATATAAAATGGAAATAGCTGGCAAAAGCTCACTTTTAATTACACTGATGAGCGTTCTCCAAATCCCCTCCAGTTCTTCATATAATAATTATAGTTTGTCAGCCTAATACCAATGAGTATGTGATCCTTCTAAAAATGTCCAGAACTAGCACTCTGCCTGAATTCTCTGATAGCAGACACCTTTCTTCTTCTCTCCTATTTTGGGCTAATATGTACGTACTACAAACAAGATAAGGCTTGTGTTAGTGGAATTGGCAACCATTTTCATAATTACTGGGACTGTGAGATATAAACAGAATTTAGGTCTTTTCCTCAGTAAGAATAAATTATTTTTACTTTTTGAGTAAGTACCAGTGGACTCAGTAAGAGGATTTTTGTTATGGCTGAGTATTATATCTGTTTTAATTAGGCTTAGACTTCTGACTGTCTTCTCACTCATGTGGCTCCTGTTTAACCCCTTAGTACAGGAAGAAAGCCCTGGAATTTTCCAGGCTAAAATCAAACTGTCCCTCACCACTGGAGAATGACTCAAAGCTATATGAAGGAGTACTGTTCAATAATTCAGAATACCATACACACGCAAATTAGCTACACAGAAATGGCTCACCACTGAGCCTTTTGTACACCTTAGCAATAATGTCTTCTGTAGACTTGCCCCTGCAAGCTGCTTGGACTCTACTGTATGTTGAAGCTTGACACAAAACAGTATAACAAAAGGAGTGCAGTTGGATGCAGTGAGAAAGATCATGACTTGGCTTGGCTTAGCTTGGCTTGGCTTGGCTTGCAAAAGGCTGCTTTGGGTCCTTGGTTTGGGGCATTAGCTGTGGAAACCCAGTTGCCAACAGATCTGCAGGTATCTGGGGCTGTTGCATCAATGACACCTACAATTGAAAGTGGAGTGGTTTCCTAACTGGGGAGGACAAGGAGAATTAAGAATGCATAAGTGGACATAGGCTGCTCGGTGGAGTACACAAAACTAGATTTTGCTGTTATCTGATGCTTCAGAGTTGAGCTGCTTCTGTTGTGAGAAGGGGAAGAGCAAAGGAAAAGGGCAGGACCAGTTGCGGAGCTGACTCTAATGCCTCAGGTGACAGATAGGAATAGTCACCATTGGTTCAGGGGAAATCTAATTTCACATACCTGTGAAATGCCTGTGCTTCCACCAGGGCCTTGACATATGGAAAGCAGACAGTGTTCAAGACTGCTTGTGGACACAGCAGCTGGTTGACACTAAAAGCAGCCGAATCTGCATATGTAATTGCTCTGGAAGGAAAGTAGAATTTGGCACTAGTGCAAGTGGGCAGAGCATGCAACTTGTATGCTCAGCACTTGACCATCATGGATACTTGGTTTTGGGTTAAGAAGAGATTTCACAGTTTCTGGAGGCTTCATAAACTCCTGACCTTGCTAAGGTAGCAGAAGAGCAGGTGGAATTAATGAGGTATCCCAAGTTTGGAAAAGCTATGAAAGTTGTTCCCTTTCCACATTTTAACTGTTCAGTAATTCCTGGGATTTCAAACCAGTAGGACATACAATGTACTGTCAAGGGATATTTATCAAGATGATGACAGTTTAGGTTAGTCTTAGTCCCAGGAGTCGGATTATTTTATACTCCCTGCCTGATGTGGCAGCACTGGGAAAAAAAATCACCACAAAAATGAAGAAGGCTTCACTTCTAAACTAATGCCTTGCATACACTAATTGTTCATCCATGTGCTATCTCAGAACTGAGATACAGATGTCAGCTTACACTCATATACCTGGCCAAAAGATCAGTGCTCCCATCAGTGGTGACTATAGGAACCTATATAGCCTGCATCTGCAACCAAATGTACAGTTCATCTTGAATCAAATGAGCTGCCTATGTTTGTCTGTACTACTGGATCTCTCTGTAGTGTCTTATTGCAGCTAACTTGTGCCTTGTGGGGAGTCTTAACTTGCTAAAGCATCTGAGTTACAAATCCACCACAGTTCTCTACTTAACAAAGCTTTGAGCTTCCCACCATGTGCTGGAGTCCTTTGTTTCCTTTCCTTTATTTGGAAACAAAAATACATGTAAGGGGTGGTTCTGGGAACATAAACATAAAGAGATTTTCCTGTACAGCAGGAGCCTGATTTCTGCAGAGATATTTCAGGAAAGCTGCAAAAACAATTACGAGAAAACACAGTGAGGAGCTGTGGGAGTGATTATTTCTGCTCCTGAAACAAGATGGCTGATGCAGACCTTCTGAACCTTGTGGTACTTACAGCTGGGCAATCTCCTCTAACAACTGAGATTTAACAAGTTTGCTTCAGTACCCTGGTGCCAGGCTGTAGCATAAGCTGATACCATGTGGCTCAGCATAAGCTGGCAGTGCTACTTGTGCTTTCACACTTCAGCTGTGAAGTTACATCAGTGATGGTTCCAGACCTTAGATGCTGGGATGAGATGATACTTCCCATCTTGGGAAGAGGCGACAGCAGTAGCAGTATCTGCATCTGTGGTTACTTTAGCAGTAGGAGCTATTGAAATCTTGATTCTTGTGATGAACTGATTCTGCCTAGACTCTAGTTTAGCCTTGGAAGCTGTGTGGTGGGGGAAATTCCACTTTTGGCAGCTGCTGTTCTGTATAAAAAGTGTGTAGTGCATGAAGAGATCCCAGAGCTGTATAAAAGGTGTTGGGAAGAGACAGCAAAGCCTCTCACAGGAAAAACAACCTAGTAAAAAGAAGATGTTAATCAAAAAATTATCAAACTGTGAGAAGCATAGAGGTAGAACTCTGGATTAAAAAGGAGACACATCTTCCTTCCTATTCTCTAAGCACAGCTATGAATAGGTGAGAGCAATTACCACACTCGTATGCTAGGAGGGTCAGCCTTGCTTGTAGCTGAAACACAGCCCCCTGCATCCAGGGCATAGCTACACATAATAGTTCTTCTCAGGGTGACTCCAGAGCAAACAAATTGTGACAAAGATTCATTAGTCACTGGACTTCTTTCATGGCAATGAAATGGGGCTCACTCAATGTGCCATGGAGACTAAATACCCTCCCTCCTGTGGTAGGAGGGGTACTCTGTCTCCAGGGTTGTCTAGTTCTCTGCTGTTCCACCCCAGTCCTACCCTACAGGGAGATATGATTCTTCATGCCTTGTCTTGATTCTGGATTGCCAGAATTCCTGTCTTCTCACAGCTGCTACTTCCTCTCCTAAAGGATTAGTACTCGATTAGCAGAGACCAGAATGCTCACACAGCAGAAATACTCTTGAAATGTGTGAAGAAGCAGGAATACTATCCTGGGCTCCTGCATGTGTGCCCTTGAGAAAGGTGGAATTGGAGTTGCAGCTGAAGACCACTATCTAGTTTCTACAGGCTGAGGCCTCCAAGGTAATTTTTGACAGTGATCTGGGGACCATCTGTAAAGTGAAATTCTTGCTAGACAGTCAGCAGTCACCTGATTAAAAAAAAATAAAAATCAAAAGTCGAAGGCAAATAATACTGAATAATGTCCATCCTTGCAGCAAACTGACAAAAAATCACCTAAACGGGGTAAGAAACGGCCATACTCTTAATTTTTGAGATAAAAGTTGTTCTGCCTTGCTTGCAAAGCTAACAAGTAAATAACACTGAGAGGCAAATCTACCTTTTATATGCTTACCTCCTATTGATTACTTCAATACAATGGCCAACATCATATCCAGACTAGAGGAGAATAGTTGCATTGATAGCTCCATGTTTCTCAGCCGACCTCTCCATGAAGTAGCAGATCTCCCAGATCAGTCTAAATGTAACTCTCATTGCATTTTATTCCCCTTCTCGTTGTACCTCTCCTAAGAGTTGTTTCTCAGCTGAATGTTGATTGCTTTCATCACCTCTCTAGTCAGTGCTTACTCAAGCCATATAAACTCATACTTCATTGATGTGTTCGTTTCTCCTTCTACCCACCATATTCTCAAATCAAGCTTGATGCTAACAGATTAATCTCTCTAGTCTGTGTGGCAGCAGTTATTCCCACAATACAACTGGGACGGGGCTCAGCACGGTGGTCCTTGCGGGGATCTGAATCATCATAAACAAGAGGTACTTTGGCAAGAGGACAATAAGAGTGGCCACTACAGATTACATGGTGGGGTACTCTGATAGGCAGTTTCTATCAAGAGGAACTTTGCTTTGGCAAGCAAGGATGTATCATGTGACATTTACAAAATTACCAAAGGTACTGGTCTGTGTGTGTATGTGGTAGAAAGAAACAGTATATTACAGTTGTGAAGTATGGGCATTTTGTATAAAGCTGAATACTGAAGAAAAAAAAAGTTAGGTTGATTCTTACAAGTCAGAAGTTTCACTTGCTGATGGCATTTTTTAATTGTGCTGCTGTGGAATTCCCTCTGCTGGTGCCAGGCTCCCTCCTTTAAGGAAGCATGATGGAATATGGGGGCTGAGGGTAGCAAGTACATAAAAGTTTTAGGTTTGTCTCTTTAAGGAAAGGGTAGATTACAAAGCCTTTTTGCTTCCCCTTGCAAAATCATTCTCTGATTAACTGTGGTATTGACTGCTTTGCTACTTCACTCCATGACTGTCTGTCTATAAAGGGCAATGTCATACTGGGCTGTGTTTTATTTATTCTGTTTCTGCTTTACTCCATTATTTGAAGCATATCTTCCAAATTCCCAAGCTCAAGGTGATTGATGCCACTGTGAATTTCAGGGCATTTGCTTGGGTTTTGCACCTTTGTGCAGAACAATTGAACTCTTCCACCCTTTTAAGCACGTTGAAGACCACCATCTCTTTTTTCCAAAGTAAATTAATGGAATAACTGGAATACATAAGACATTTTAGACCCTATTCTATGTCCTCAGTTGCTAGGCACTTTAATTCACGTATCTCTAGGAACAAACACTGCCTTAACAATTTTTTTCTTGTGTACCATTTATCTCTTCACTATACAGTACTAAGACAGTGAAGATAATATTGCCAGAGTTTTGACCCAGCACAGACAAGGCTCACTGGAAGAGTATGTTGGGATGTTTCAGAGGCATGTTATTTTAGAACTTGTAAAGTCTTAGAATAGCAAGAATTTTTCTTTTCTTGCCAAAATAATGCTCTTCAAATAACTTCAGTGGAAGAGACTGGTTTTCTCTTCAGGTCTTATGATAGCAGCACTTGGATTCTATTCCCACATTCAGTTCCAAGGAGTGACCCATTCTTAGTTGGAGAGAGACAGAATTTCCCATCTTGAAAAACAGGTTGCATTACAGATTGGAGTCTCATGGTTAGGCTGCACTTGGAATGGACCATGCTTTTCTAGCATTTATTGAGATTTCATAGTGATTACTGTCATAGGACAGCTCAAGCCTCTTTGTAAAACAGTGTTTGAATTGCACAAAAGTCAGCAACAGAGAAAAAAAATAACATTTTTTCTGCTTCAGCCACATCGTGTAACTGTATGCCATTATTCAATTGCATGTTTCAGGTACTATTATTAAGATGTTGTCTGGAGTAGTCAGCTTTCACTGCTTACATAGCTGAAAATGCCTAGCTGGTTTGTGTGTTTTCAAGATGCGAGGCTATTTTTAAAAAATCAATAGTCAAACCCAGAGTGAATTTGTGTTACAGTGAAATTATAGCACCAATGGGAGACTGGATTTTTTGGAAAAGAATAATCTAAAAGGACACTTAAGGCAAAATACAACCCTACCGTAAATTTCTTGGCATCAATGGCATTTACATAGCCTATGCACAGATGGATCTGGTTTGGAGACTTGTAGCTCCTGCCTAATCGATGAATTTAACAGGAATGTCAGCCCTTGATATCAGAAGAAGCAGGATTCTGTTCTTATACAGTAGCAAGGCAAATTACATTGACTTAGTCATTTTACAATTTGTTTTTATTCGCTCTGTAGCTGTGTGAATAAAGTGAACATCAATGAATAATATATTCAGTGAATTTTGTGATATTTTTTACTCTAGAATCAGTTTGTCCAGCTCTGTTGGAGAACTTGGTGCCATGGTAATGTTTCCATGCAATCCACTTATCAGCAGTTCTGAGACAGGATCAGAGATTTTGACAAAGGTTAACCATATTAGAAGATACCCCATAAATAAAACATAAGCAAAACATAAATGTACTAGAAGATTCCCCATAAGCAAAAACACTGGAATGATTCCAAAAGACCAAAAGGTTTCCAGTGATGCACAGGGAGACCTCTGTATAGAGCCTGAGGTACAGAACATAAGGGAGAAGTTTGGAGGCCTCTATGCAATTCTTACTCTTTTCAGAGGAAACATATAATTAACTGCTACCAATATACTAGCCAGAAAAGGATAAATAAAGCTTCTAAAGTCTTCACAAGCACCTATTTGCTTGTGTAGGCATCAATTTCACAGCTAATCATCCTTTGTCCTTGAAGTTTTCTCAAGACAGAATGGGTTTGATTGAAACAAAATGTACCCCGGCTGGCTATATGCAATCCTTTAACATCACACACTTAAACCCCAAACCCTGATCTTGTTAAACTGTTAGCACTTCTGATACAGTGAGAGAGACAGAGAATGCCTCAGAACTGTGATAAAGCACAACATGAATACTGTTTCCAAACTTTTTAATCTTTCCCAGCACATACAAAAGAAGCAGCTGGCCAAGAGTAAGGGTTGAAATGGAATCTGATTGTTATTCCTCTGGGATCTCCTCCAACTCCCATTAAAACAGTATTTCCACTGAGTTTGTATATGATCTGATTTCAAGTCCCATGCAGTGAATCCTAGCCAATTCAGCTCTTAAGGGTTGTCCTGACTCAAACTATCTGCATTCAAATGAAGATTCTTCCTACTTAGGAACAGATCTTATTCTTGTGTCTGTTGCATGAGAAATATCACTTACTGCCATTTCAAGCGGGAGAATTAGTAGGCAATATGGCTTCTCACACAGCAGCCTCCCCTAGCAATGCCTATGTTGTCCTCTTTTTTTGCATTTGTCTATCTTCTTGCATTTGTAACTAAGCACTTTCAAATTGGAATGCTTTTCTATGGGTAGCAGAATAACACCCTGACCTTAAGAATCCCTAATGATTCCATGCAGAATACTTCTTGAACATGGGTTTGGAGAGAGATTATGTGTGCAGGCATGCAGTTCTGAAAAATCTGTGGCTCATATATAATCCACAACATATGATCCAGCACGAGCCACAAAAAAACTGAAGCAACAGCAAGAGAAGTGTCAACTGTCGCACTTATCCGCACAGAGTCTGCGTGCCAGTATTACAAAGTTCTACATGACTTACTGTGTCCCACTAAGTTGATGCTGGGAGCAGGCACAGCTTGCAGTACAAGGTGGTGCGTGCTTCACTTTTAGGAAAAAAAAGGAGTAGTTCTTAGCTGTCCTATCTCCTCACTGAGATCAGGGAACCTCTTCCAGGTGCTGGGCACATAATTTAGGAATGTCTAGAAAGACCTTTGATCCTTGGGCTGAAGACACTTTGAAAGAGCAAAGTGGTGGTGGCTGCAAGGATACTACCCCTGCACTCCTGCAGCGTGTGCCTTTGGGTGACGGATGACGATGATTTGTTGAGGCACTCTGTGGAAGCCTGAGCTACCACAGCCTGTGCTGTGCTTGTTTTCAGAGGTAAACAGGAAATCTCAGACCTTAGTAACGTCAATTCTGAACTTCTCACCAGGGCTAAACTCTGTTTGAAGGGAAAAGAGCAGCAGAATGATCTCTATCTTTAGTTATCTCATATCTTGTCTTACATCATCCTCTCATGAGTGTGCCAGAGGGCCAAAAGGAGACCTCTGATTGTAGTGTACGACCTGCATAATGGGCTTTTCCAGTTGTTGAGATGGCATGTGGAAGACTAAGTGAGCTGTGTTCCTTTTCTACCTAATTCAGAGTGACTGGAGAGGAAAACCTTTGCTCTGAATCTGCAGGGACTTGACTCTATGCCTCCCTCCCTTCCCAAATGAGCTCTGAGTCCAAAAATCTTACCTGTAAAAATGTTAAGCTGGATCTGAATTTCAGCCTCCAAATTTTTTTCTTAGTCTTCTCACTGGCAAATTGTACCAATGCGTTTGGAATGCCATACCCATATACAGATTTAATTGTCAAAACATATTTAAATTTTTAAAAATTATTAATCTCTCTCAGAGACTAGCAGAACACTCTCACTGGTTTTGTTTTCCTTGAGATTTCCCAAACAACTCTTGCCTATTTTCAGGGTCTGTCTTCCACCTGTTGGGACAGTAAGTTGTGCTGTCACCCATATGTCTTAATCATTACGCTTGCTTTGAGGTGCTGGAAAAATAAGAATGTGGGTAAGCAATTTAAAACTGCCATCCTGAAAGCTCTCTTACCAAACGGTGTTTGTACCTCAAACTGCTCCACCTAACCTGACTCAAAGAGAAAATTGAGTTGTTAAGCATAGTACACATCTCTCTCCATCAGAGGCTCTCAAGACCCAAAGCTCAGTGCTGGCTCTGGGGCAGCACTAGGAATGTTCCAGTATGGCTGCCTGATGCAGCCCCTACTTTAATTTTTGAAGTTGTGACACCTTGTATTATGTCTAAATTAAAATATAGTCTTCCATTAAAATGATATATAGAATTCAACTTCAAAAGCTGTCTCAGAAACTGTCTCCCCTTTGTGAAAATACTGTACAGTCCCACTCATTTCTTTGCTCCACAAAGTGCCGTCAAACATGTCCAGTCATCCAGCACTCACTGCAGCAAAACTGTTCATCTTTCAAAAGCAGCAGTCTCAAAGCTCTTTACAAACCCCACTGGCAGACACCTCGTGCTACCCCCTGCAAGGGAAATGAGTAACACTCCTCTAGTCACACAGGGGGATGCTACAGTTAAGCAAGGCAATACAATTTGTCCATTGTCACACAGCAAGGTTGTCTGTAGCATGAGGCTCCTACCTTTCTAACACCTCAGTCCTGGTTTCTAAGCAATAGCTCAAGCTTCTTCTCTATTCAGCAGCTCAAACTACCGCAAAGGATTAAGTAGGTACTTAACACCATACTGAACAGGAGCCAAAAGAATTAATTTCACAGGAGAGGAAGAAACCAGGAAAAAAGAATTCAATAAGTTGGGAGTGAAGAACGTGTATACTGATTAAGAGACAGAAACAAACTACTCTTAACTTCTAAAGCTTGCAGCTGTCAAATCTAGCCCTCTCATACTGCTTCTCCCTACCCTGATTTGTGCCAATTTGCAGAGCAAAAAGCCTCTTTAAATGAGGGAGAAACTTTTTAGAGAACAGAGTGCAAGTCACTTCTGCCCAGTAGCTCACCTGGCCAGGTGCTCCCCTAAAGGTCACTGTAGGTTTCTTTTCTGGATAGGAGCCCCAAAGAACAGAACTGGTCAGTCCTCCTTGAAAAGAATGGCATCTGAATCCTGGTGCTCTTCTACATAGTCTAAACTCCGGTCCCAAGTATGTCAGTCTCAATCACTATGCTGTGCATATCTGAATTAAGTATTATCTTTGCTCTGACAGTGATGCAAATGCCATGCAACCTGTCACTAGAATAGCAAATGAGCTCACATAAACAGAAAAAGGCCTTGAACCTGAGCAGTAGAAACCTGGTCTTTCCTATTCATTACAAGTAGCAAAGGTAACTCAAAATGAACTGGAACTTCAATCACACAGTGAGACCTCCAGTTATTTGTGAGCACACCAAATAAGCAACACCTTTCTTTTGAAATCACCACTAAAGCTCAGAAAAGTCTTGCTGCAGTGTATAAATGGGCACGGCAGCATCTGGCTAAACATCTGCTTGTATGTTGAGAGTAGAGAAATAGAGCCCCTGATGTCTTCTTATGGAGAAAGAACCCTGTCCTGTTTAAGCTAAAAGAGGATCTCTGTGAGAATGCATACGTGTCATTGCAATTATTTCCTCCAGTCTCCATGCTTACTGAAACCAAACATTGTCCATCTCTCCTACTATACTGCAAAAAAGCAGATGCACATGCACAAAGAAAACTAGAGAAAAAGGATATGTCTAGAACTTGGGTCTCTTTCATGGTATCATTAAAAATGTTAACTTTCCCCAAGGCACACATTAACTATCTACCTGAGTCCTCGCACCTTGCCTGCTTCCATTCAGGCAGAAGGTATCTCAGGAGGTGGGAAGCGCAGCATAAGCAAGATACTTAATTTGGGTTGATATAATAAAATAATCAGACTGAAAAGTTGCAACATGCCCTACCAGACAGCAATAAATCTCTTTTACTAACTGATTGTCACTAATAGCTACTGCAAGCAAAGGAAAAATAAAATGGAGAGCCAGCAAAATGGAAGCCTCAGCCAGCCAACATGAGCAAATACCAACAAACTTTCATATAAGCATTTGAGATATTCTCTCCTTATCAAACAACATAGACAAACAAAATGCAGCCCCCACATAATGAGGTTTATCCCCTTCTGTGATTGATCCCAACACATATTCCTTTATATGGAATTTCCAGCGTGAGGAAAGAACATGAGAGCAACAGGCCATACAATGCACACAGAATGGAAACCAGCCTTTTCCCCCCTTACGTGTTGTTCTAGCCTTGTGCCTTGTCTTTGCTTTTAGGTTCAGGAAGGTTGTTAGCCTTTGCAGATTCCCACAGGTGTGAGTTCTTCTGCTGAGCCTGCCAGTAGGAAGGCCATCTTGCTATAACTGTGCTTAATCATATGGAACAGACAGGAGTTTTCATCACATTGCAACTTATGCCATTGATTCCGAACACCGTATCACTGCTGTGCAGGCTCCCTCCTCCTACAGACTAATCTTGCTGCTTGGCGTCAATGGAAGAGCTTTTGGAGTTGAGGAGTACTGGCAAACTCGAAATTTCAGCTAATCCCCTTTCAAAAGGCATTGTTGCTATTCTTGGAATAATGAGTAGGAAGTTTCCTTGCTCTGCTAATGGATACAATTAGAAGCAGAACTGTTGAGTTGTTTTCTGACAGCTTGCCCCAAAGATGCCATGACCTATATCACTTCTGGTTGAAGCAAAAGTAGTCAAAGCATTTGAGTTTTTGTCTGAATGACAATTAATTAAACAACAACTTGTAAAAAATTGCTAGTGCCCAAACATTCTCCTGACAAGACATGCTTTTTTGGCCTAGAAGGAACATTTAAAAATTTTTAAATGCTGGTTAACTTTTTTAAACATCTTTCCAATGGAAAATCTAGGAACAAAAACCAGTTTGCTGATTCTTAAGCATCACATTTTATTGAAAGATACAGGTTCTCATGAGACCTTATCATACATTGAAGATGTGTGGGTGGTTTCTTAGCCAGTTTTAGTGTTCATAAATATTCTCAAATGGTGCCAAAGAGAGATTACAAGAATTCCTTATGCTTGTGCTCAATGGAAAAGGCTTCTGAATTCTAACTAATCTGTGCTACTTCTTAACATAGAGAACCTATCCTCTTGGAGACTAGCCACTAGATACTGTTACTCTGGTAGCACAAGTCCGTCATCACGGACTAAGTGCAAGTGCTTTCTCCCTCATTTTGGTACCATGACCCATCTCGATTAAGGGTGGCTGAACTTCACCTGAGAAGTGAAGTTTACCTCCCTGTAAAAAGGTGTTAGTACAGTTCAAAACTACCTGTGAAGACATACCCATCTCCTCTCCCACACCCACCATGCCATCTTATTGGCTTTATGATGTCTTATGTCACACTGTAGCTGTGAGAAAGACATTGCGATGCTATTCATTGATCTGGAACATATCATGTGCTCTTTCTCATGCAGTGGTGGTGACCATGGATACATATGTGATTGCATTCATATTGGGGAGGGGAAAAGATTAGAAACCTGGTTGCTAGAGAAGATGTGAAAGAGATTAAAATTAAGGTCTTGATGCTAAACTTAAGTGTCTTGAGTCTCCAACCTGTGTGAGGGCAAAGCTGGGCAAAGAAGACAGTGAAGATACCTTGACCTCTGTGGTGCTACTAATATCTTTTGTAAAATTAGGGTAGAGCAGCTGTTTGGAATAAGAACAATAAGCAACTTTTAAAATGCTTCCATTAATCCCATCAGTGCTTTATAAGGGGTGTAGAAGGGAGAGAGAAACAAAGAGAGTGCCATTGATATCTAGTGATCTCTTAGGTGGGATCTGGCATTATGCTGCAGAAATGTGTTAGGAGGAGCTTTGAGGTAGGAATATCTAAACAAATCCTTTCTCTTGCAAAATAGGCTGGAAGATCATTTATGGATTCAAGTCTGCCTATGCTGATCTAACTGCTCCTTTTCTGTAAGTGTCAATGGAAACCAAGCACTTGAAATCTCCTGATTTTGGAAGACTCAGCCTTTTTAACTCATTCAGAGCAGATGGGAATGCTGCCTTTCAGATTTCAAGTCTGAGATTTGCTGCTCCACTGTGAGCTCCCAAGAAGCCAGTTTCTTTGCCTTCGAACTGAACTCCTTTTGAAAGTAGGTGCTCAGATTTCTAAGCCATTTTAGATAGGAAATAACAGCTGTCCTGCTTGACTATAGATTGCAGGCAAGTTGAAGATCCCACATATGACTGTGGCACGTCCTCAGAAACCAACGTTCCTTGAAAGATGACTGGTTTCCTTAAGCATATTCTGCTGTCCAAGAGCAAGTGTACAGGCTGGATTATGCGAATTCCCACAAGAGTTCATCATTCTACTGTTTTTATACCCTCCATAAGCTTCTATGTGATTCTTTATCACTTTGCACTAGTCTTTCTGCACTTCTGACTAAATTGCAGCAGTTGACTGTATTACAAAAAGGGAACTGGCCCTTTCACTTGTCTTTGATAGCTTAGTTTCCTCTCACCAGTAGAAACTACAGCATGAGGAGTCTTTATATAAGAAAAAATGTGAAAATACTGAGAGCAGGCACAAATTAAGGTTAACCTAGTTCAAGACTGTGAGTTAGAAATGTTTTAGGAGTAAGACTGGGCATAGCTTGCATTGTATTCCTGCCTTGTATGTTTCTCTCCTTTAAAAAGAATTGGAGTGAGATCCTTGTGTTTAGGATATCAAAATTCAAAGCAAAGTCAGATTCAGGGTGACTCCAAAGCAGACAGACAGTGACAAGTTTTCACTGCAGTTGCTAGACCTCCTTCACCAAGTTGAAAAAGTCTGTTTAGCAATGTTCAGTGGCCTACAGCTACACTTCCTCAGGGTGCACTCATGTCAGCTATTATAAGCTAAGAGAGCCAGTCTAGGTATGCAGTTGGACCGAAGACTTCCAATAAAAATTGAAGGGGATGCTACAGTAAGTGGTAGTCTTTCGAGCCATCACTGCACCAGTGCTGTGGCATGGTACTAAAAGGTTCAGTGTCCCTAGCGAGATGTACTGCTGAAGTCACTTGAGCTCCTAGTAAGACTAAATGGATTTGTTGTTGTTGCTGTTGTTGCTGTTCCATGCTTGCATGTCTAAACTTGGAGTTTTCTGTCAAACTCCATTTGGTTAACAGAAATCACTGGGGCTATGGTCATATGCACCAGCTAACAGCCTGGTCTCAGTTGGTTAGCCAAATACCTGCATAACAAATTTTGTGTAAGACTGATCACAGGGGACTGCTGCCTTCTGTCCCAGACGCAGCTGTGTCTCAGTGGCAGGTAATGGTCAGTTTGAGCGCTCAGAAAGAAGAAGAGTTCTGTCAATGGAAATTAATATTCTTCTGGCTTGGAAACAAAGCACAATGTCCCTCAGGGCAAGAAGGGAATTCCACTCTACAGCCATTATTTGATAGAACTGCTTCCAATTACATATCTGAACTCCTTAATTCACAAACTATTTTTTTCTAAGGGGAATAATGCTGCTGGAAAGCCTTGTTAAGGCTGTGTATGGAGGGAGAGAATTTCTTAACTGCTTCAGTCAGTGCTTCAGTGCAGGCTATGAATGCCAAGAACCCATCTAAAGTTAATGCAACCATTGGAAACTAATAGAAATTTAATTTCACTGATGTGTAAGAGCCCCTGTGAAGTGCACACCAAAGCCTCTAGCAGACTATAGAATTGTGACCATAGAGCAGGAGAAGGAGAATCCACTGGAATGGTCATGAGCACCTTGAGAGCATGCTTGAATAGAAGGTGTAGCGTGGTTGTGTCAAAGGGATCCTCTGTGGATGACCTGTGGGGCTGAGCACTGCTGAGGGCTGCGCATAGAAGGGAAGTGCATGGCAGACTTTCCTCAGGAAAACTAAACAGCAAAGAGACTAAGGGATGAGCTGAACTTTCGTGTGTGTACAGTTCTGCATTATACTGATTCTGGAAATCTGATTGGAAATCTAATGGTGGCTAGCTGGAATGGGTAAGATATTAGAGGTTGGCACGATATTCCTCAATATTCTTTGCTCAACAGTTCAGTGTCATAGCCTTACCTTTTCCTTTATGATCCTTAAAATGGGAAAGACAATTATTTGGGTCCTTCCCTATCACCCTCTTCTCCATAACCCAGAGCTGAACTGTAAAACCTCTTAAAGTATGCCTATAACTAGACTGACTCCTCAACTTCTAGAAGCTAAAACACAGCTGAGGGCAGGAGATGCTAATGAGATGTTAGCAAGCAGAGAAGGAGCGATGATGTTTGAATCTCTATAGGGTTGTTTTTTTCTCCTTTATATAGTATTCAAAGTTTCACAGTCTCTATGTAGACATGAAAGATGCAGGCCATCTTGGTCCAATGCAACAGGTTGGTCTTTTTGTGTGCTAAGTGCTCTAAACAAAATTCTGTAAATGCCTAGAAATAGACTTAGGTTCCTTAATCATGGGCTCCTGGGGTGTTATGGTTGGGGAGGGAGGAGTTTGATTATGTGTATGTAAGTCTGTGCCACTCTTTCATTTTTCTCTGGGAGATTCTAAACCCAAAGCATTTGTCATATACTTTCATGCTGTTCTTCAGCCTATCATTATTTTCTAATGGAGATTTGGGTGGGGAAAAAATTAATG
>NW_010155993.1:0-14471 GCF_000699245.1 Pterocles gutturalis | reverse complement strand
CTGGTTTTATGTCTTCACTGAAACTGCAGATGTCGATGCCTGTCGTACACAAGTCACTAGTAGAAACTGTATCGCACACAGGCTGCAGGCTGCTGGAGATATCTTCAGTTTTTATATACTCTCCAGTACTACAGACATCAATTGTATTTGCGTGCTCAGGAGAAGGAATATTCACTCCAAGTTTATCGACCGAAAGCCCATTACAATTGGGCAACCCGTTGATAACAGAAGCTCTAATATCAATGTTGTGTGTGCTTTCAGGTATTGACGTAAAACTAGCTGGAGGGTCAGTCGTGAGTTCTGAGGTTGATGGTACTGGGGAATGTGTCAAACACAAAGCCAAGGCTGTATCGGAAGATTTTTCTGTCTCTTCGTGGAGTGGTGATCCATCTTTGAGCAAAGCCAAAAGATCTGCAGAACAATCAACTGCTTGGATAATATCTCGTGCCAGTGGAGTTTGCGTTATGTATTCGCAGAGTTTCTTATAGCAGTTCACTAAGATGCTTAGCTGCTTGTTCTCCTCAAACTGTTCGTAGTCCTTGCACCAGCTACATGACGGTTTCATCATCATCTTCTTGCCTTTACAAGTTTTGCAGACATAATGCTGACACGTGGAGTTGGTAGGAGCTATAGGGTCTTGTAGCAAATTTCCTAAGGAAAAAAGAAAGACAAAGATTACAATGGACTCAAGTCAGGTTTCCAGGGCAATATGGGATCAATTTTTTGTACAAAAAAAATTAACTGAAAAAAGTTTAGTAAGTCATGAGAAAATGTACCATCCAAACAATGGCCTGTAAAAATTTTCACAGCTGCTATGTTTTAAAACAACAGTAAATGAAAAGAAAAAAATTAGAAGAAAACCCTCACACCATAATTTGCTGTGCTGCTGCAGCCTTCGGACACTAAAACACTATCAACCCCCTCTTCCCCGCAGCAGTTCCTTCCAGTGAAACTTACAGAACACATAAGAGTTCTATGAATTGACCAAAAATGCAACAATAAACTCCCATTCAGAGCTACAGCAGAGATTTTAATGAAATTAGTGACAACAAATGGCAACTGAGCAAAGGGAGTCTCTAAAGGGAATGTAAAAATGATGAAATATCAACCCCAAAAAGAAAGAAGACACAGCAGACTTTGTTTTACTTTTCACTGAGCTGGGACTGAAAATAGAGCCTAGCTTTGTGACGGTCAGTGTCATGAATAAAGCACAAAGCTTTTAACTTTGCAAGCAACAAAAAGAGTTAAATGGATCCCAGGAATCCTTATAAACACTGAAAGAAACACCTAGTAATGTATTTAAATTTAAAAAAAAAAAAATCTCTAATAAATTACTCTTGTGCCAAACCAGAATGTACAACAAGGCAACTATTTACATACCCTGGGGAGCAGTGGCTCCCGGCTTTCCAATTCACAGACACCTATCAGTCCAATAATACTTAAAACAGTGGTACTGTCATAGCCATGGTGCTTCAATACTTTAAGGTGTCAACGACAGCTCACATCCTGGGCAGGAGTGACGAAATGAGAAGAAAGGCTTTTCTCTGCAATCTTACTCTTCAGAATAAAAAGCTAATAAAAATGAGTTGCTAAAGGAATAAGCACACCTGACAGCACGGAGAGTTTCAGACACCCAGTACTGACAGTCTGGAAGGTTATATCCCCAGATTGCTGAAACTGTAAAAACCTGGAAGAATGTTTCTGTTTTTCTCTTAAGAACAAACCAAGTAATGCACAAGGATAAAATATGAAAGAACAGAGGTAACTGAAATTCTGCACAGAAATAATCCAACTAGTAACTCTATCCAGAAAATGACAGGATTGCTTTGCTATTTCTAGCCAGCTTTAGGCCAGAAAGATATTCTAACACCTAAATTAAATTTCAGAGTATCTATAGTCATCTACAGCAACAGGCTTCCCCGCCTTTCCAAGCAGCAGATTTTCAGCTCTGATCAGACCTCTCCCCCGTAAGAAGCCTTTGTTGGATGAGTTCCAACCATCAGTGATTCTCACCCAGATTTTCCAAAGCAAAAACATGCTAGGAACAAATGAATAAAATTAAACAATTTGTGACAAGAAAGCAAAGAGCATATATTAAACCAGACCGAGATTTTAAAATCCTATCAAATACAAAGATATTCCCTCTCATCACTCACTTGCCAGGGAGATTTTAATCACACGGACCTTCCGTAACCGATTTTCATGACGGCACTGTGAAGGGATATCACTAACTGGACCTAGCCGAGCAGAATGAGCTACCAACCAAGGAATAAAACCCGACCTTTCTGCCTTGTATTACCTTAGCCTAGAATCCAAGCCCTCAGGTAGAAACGCACGACATGCTATACTAACCCTTGGCTGCAGGAGCACTTCAAATACAAAACTTGTCCCTCACTGTAGTTTTTGCCAAAACGTTCCACCCCCTTTCCTAACCCAACCGTTTGTACTTTTCATTATTCAAGCTACTTTTGAAAATTCAGCTTTTTGTGCATGTTTAAATAGGACATTTGCATTAGCACAGTTACTCTGCAAGGCTCTGGAACTCCACGAGTGACCAGACTATCCCATTTTCCCTTTGAAATCCAAATTCTCTGGTGCGTCTTTGGGAAAGGGTTGCTCCAACCCTCCACCTCAGCTGCCTCCCAGTAGAAGTGGCTTTGTGTAAACTAGTTTTTAAGCAAAAAATAACAACAGTCAGTGCTGAAGTCATCATTATGTAGTTTTTTTAATAAATTGAGAGAAAATGTAATTGGTTAGAGAGTTGGCAGGTGGCACACCTCTACACCATGTCAAACAATGAGAACTCTTGTGACAGTGCGACTGGAAGAGGGGCCGTAGGGAAACGCGCAGTGTTTGAACATGGCCAATTGCAGGAGGAACGCTGAACAGGAAAAGCTGTAGAAGAGGGAAAGGTTCACAGCACGATCACAGCAATACTTGCTGGGAAATGCACTCCACAGTCAGAGCCTAGGTATTCACGAGGAAGGGCTGACTGAGGATGGCAAGACCCTATCACCATGAGAAGACAATAGCAAAACACTCTTCAAGTTCAGTGACTAAGATTTAAAGCAACAGATGGAACATGAAGTCACACAATCCAACCTGCAGTAGAATTTTTTTTTTAAGTTCCTTCCCTTTAAAAGACACTTTAAACATCAACATAAGCAGAGATGTCCATCATGGTCCTAAGAATGGATTTGATTTTGTGAGAAAAGTCCCTAACTCTGATAGGGAAAAACAAAGCTTTAGATCACACCAGCTAGTCTCAGAAGTCATGTCCTTAAGCAGAAGAGTTCACAAACAGCTGTCCATCCCTTCTGGATGTTGAATCCAGCAGGACAAGCAGAAGGCCATGCCCTGACCAGTGCAGGAAGCAAACACAGCCAGCACTCGGTCATTTAATGCTTTGAGACTTCAGAGGCCATCGTACAGCTACATGCATCCACAGCGCTCCCAGGACCCAAACCCACCAGCACCAGTGGAACAACGCAGCTGGGGCTGCTCCTTGTCCATCCTTAGCCTCTTTTTGCTGCTTATGATGGTGAGTTATACGATCAATGCTTTACAGGTTATGAAGCACTAAAATACGTAAAGAGATGTGACAAAATAAACCATACACCGATTTAACTTTTAATTAGATTAAAAAAAACGTCATCACCAACTGTGCATTTTACATCTCCCAAAATAAATTTGGCTGAAACTGCTGAACGCATAAGAATGCTAAAAGAGGATACTGAAGAATTTAAATTTCCAGAAGCTTTGGGGAAAAATACAGACGGACAGACAAAACACAGGGAAGAACAGAGTGAGTTCTACCCTCAGTAAATGCCAGGCAACCTACACAGGAGGGAGATTAGGAATGCCTGAGCTGTGAGAATATTTTCAGCTTGAGCTCATATCTCATTGAATATTCATTCTTCAGTCAAAGTTTCTTTCTCATATGGATTCTGTGGCACCTATTATCTCTTCAGCTTTAGTATTATTCAGCTAAAAAAATAAAAAAAAAGGAAAAAGTAAACCATGAGATGCAAATGCAGAGAAAATTAAATTTCATCCCTGTTAATACTCAGGGAATGGTATGAAGTCAGCAACACTGTCCCAGAAAGATCACACCTGAGCTGCTACCCAGAATCTGGAGGTACTAAGCCTTGGGATGCTCCAAATTGCTGGATTGTACACAGGCTCCCAAGGCATAATGCTCATTTGATGCTGCAAATTACCAGATCTTCCCAGATTAAGATGAAGATAAAGGCAGGAAGGATTCTGAGACGTTACCTAGGCCATCCTCAGACTCACAAGAATACCGATACTGAGTTAGACCAAAGATCCACCTAGCCCAGCAGCCCATCTCGCTGGTGGCCAAAAGCAGGTGCCTAGGGCAGAGAGAAAGAACAAGGCAAGCCAAGTCCTAATACCTGCCCAGCTTTTAACCATTATTAGCTGAGAGACTTCTCATGGGAAACAGGGTTTCCATGTACGCAGCAACCCTCCGATTCTCTCCTTAGGCTTGCCTCTTCTCTTATTTCAAGTATCAGTCACAACAGGCTTTGACAAGTCCATGGCCAGCTATCCACTGTGCTGTGAAGGACCTTTTTGTTTTGAACATGACTCTTACTAGTTTCACTGGACAATCTCTGGTTCTTGTGTTGGATGAGGCAACAGTCGGTCCCTACCCCTCTCTTCCACACTACTGCAGTTGGACAGACATCTACCACACACCCCTCCAGGTTGTCTCTGGCCCAGACTGAGCAGTTCTAGCGCACTTAGCTAGTACAGAACTTGGTCCTTAGGCTGGGTCACCCTTCTCCCAACTCTTTTTTGAGATGGGGGGACCACAACTGCAACTATATAAGGTACACATGACCCACAGCTTTATACAGGGCCGTAGTAAGGTTTTCCACTTTCTTCTCTATTCCAGTCCCGGTTTTTAGCATTTGCTTTCCTTTTTTGATGGATACTCAGTACTAAGCTGATATGCTCAGGGAGTTTTCTATTACAAGGCCAAGATCGCATTTTTGGCTGGTGCTACCACTTGCTATAAATTTACAAATTTATATAGATCTGCAAGACATAAAAACGGTGGGCTCTGAGAAGTTAATATTTGTAATTTTATTGCACAGTCGTTCATCTGCATAAGATCCTTCCACGATGAGCCCTTCATTTTTACTATCCTAAGTAGCTTAGTATTACTAAATTTTGCCTCATCTTTTCTCACTCTCTTTTCCTAGGGGCAGATTAATATACCAAAAGCAAAATCATGGTTTACAAACCCTCCAAAAAGAGGCTTTCCCTGAACATCAGCAGCTCTTAATTATCCTGCTTTCAGAAAGGTTTCCTAAACATCTACATTAATATGAGCACTTACATTTAATAAGCTGCATATACAGAGGAAATATTTTTAATATATTATTTACAAAATATCCCAGCTGTCCTGGAAAGGCTGGTACCAGGAGGGAGGTCATTTAAACCACAAGGAATACTTCCTATTGTGTTCCTTAATGAGCATTACTTCACAGCTGCAGGAAGAGGGGAAGCATCTGCAAATTGAATCTCAGAGACCCAAAGAAGGAGAAGAACTGGGAATCAAAGCAATTGTTAGGTGTGTATATCCAGCAAATGTGCTCCAAATGGGTGAGATTCATCAAGACAGACTGGAACTGAAACAGGTCACCTCCTTCCACCCTCATCTCTCCTCAGCAAAGGCAGGAATATAATGCCCTAGAAAAGGGGCTAAACACAAGTCACTTATTTAGCACCCTGGGAAAAGCCTACTGAAACACCTTATATTGCCTTTTTTAACAACTCAGAGTCTAACGAACAATGTAACTATGAAACCTTAATTTGATGAACTAAACTAGAAAAAATATTATGTCAAATTTTGTTACAAGTAAAAGTAGAAACCGCCAGTTAATCTTTTAACATTAAACACTACATCATGGCATTTTTAAACCAATTATTACAAAAGCTTCTGTGAACTTTGGATTAGTCAGACAGAAATTCTCCAGCTGTTATCTAGCAAGTTTAAGAAAACCAGGAAGCTATAATCAATCTGATGAAGCACACATGTAGTATATGACAAGCACCCCAAAATAATAGCCAGAAGCTGGAGATTTAGAAGTTGGACAGCTACACTTTCAGAATTTTCATTTCTGGATTAAACATGGTTTCTACTAAAATAATTAGCAACAGGCAGTAAGCTCTAACATATTGCTACATTCAAGCTTCAGAGTTAACTACCTCCTGAAGGGTGGGAGCTAAGTCTTACCAACTGGGATACCACTTAATAGGCTTTCTGAAGTTCAGCTATCCATCCACCTGCAGCTCAAGCACTTTGGCAGAAGCAGCTTCTGAAAGGAAAAGGCTCGCTCCCCCTACCACCTTCCCTGTGCTTGCTCCCTTCTTCGACCCTGCACAGCATCTCTTCGTCTAAGGAATTATCAGCTAGATCAGACGGAAGAATAAGTATCTCAGTGAGGTTTCAAAGCAAAACATGCAAAAGAAAAACACAATCATAAAAGCAGTAGCATTTTCAGAGTTTGATTAAAAAAAAAAATCCTAAAAGCACTATTTGCAAACTATTTGACAATAGATGGGCAGGCATATTATAAGTGGTGAAAAGGCTTGTTAACCGTCTGCAGAAAAACAAAATAAAATGTGTAAGATCTGTTTTACATGGGTGAAAGATCTGGATACTCCTACAAAAGAAGGTAACTAAATACACTCCAAACCAGAGAAACTTCTTACACGAGAGATTAGTGCAAGGGATGACCAGCAAGGACAACAGTGAAAGGTCTCAATTCTCAAACCCTAACATGAACCCCTTCCAAACTGTACACTCAGGATGGTGGGCTTCAGCCATGGTCTAGTTGTTGCATTTAACAAATATCACCAAAGTCAAGAGGCAGATTCACCAGATGGAGGTTTGTCCTCCCCGTGCTCTTACAAGCTGTCCCAGTTAGAAAATGTTTGGCAGCTTTTCTCATCATACAGAAACCTACTGGCTCACCTGGCAGAGGTGCCACCTACGACCCAGATATCCTACACCCACTTCCCAGCGTTCACAAAACAAATCGGCATTTGTAGTGACCACGTTCTTAGTTGAAAGGCATGAAGATGCAAGACATCTGCAATTTTACTAGAACAGAACTTTGAAGCTATGTCTACAAAACACGGATTGTAAGAGATTGCAATGATAACACTAGCAATGTACTTACCCTTTAATGTTTTTTGTGGGACAAGAATCTGTAGGCAGAAATAGTTTTATTCAGCCAAAAACTACAAATAGAAAAAACTGCCCAAGACACAACCCTTTTTCAGATGTGAAACAGTAAGAGTTTACCTGTGAACTAAATGATAGTATTTCTTCCTGAAAATACCCTCTTGCTCTTAGATCACCACAACTACAACCGTGCCACTAGAATTTCCCAAAGACATTCCCAAGCATTAGGAGATTCCCCATCGGGTGAAATGGAAACATGGGGAGGGCACCCCCCCAACACCTTATTTCCAAACTTTTTCAGATAAAACATTCTGCTGGCTGATGAGTATTTCTGAGCCTCCTCCATCCACAAACAACTATGAAAAATTAGCTATAGAAATTATTACTGTCATATAGGGATGGTCATGACTCAAGAATTAATGATTGTATAACTCTTTGGAAAAATAAAAACTGCACTTTTTTTGTCCAAACACCATGGGAACCCAAATTAACCATGATAAGAATACAGTTAGACTATTTTTCTGTGTATCTGGAGAAATACAGTCAACCTCTGTAGCTAAAGTTCAAGACAAGAAAAACAGAAATATGACAACAAATTGCATTTGAACTGTAGAAGGGATGCTTTGTTTTCTGACTCCACCCCCAGCATAATAAACAACAGAACATATTTTACCAAGACCTATGTCAAAGTTGTATTTCTGTTTGAAGTCTTTGTGTTTACAAAATCACTTACTGGGAAACTTCTACATGTATTTTTTAATAAACTAGGTGCCAAAGTTCAAACTTTGTCATGAACAGGCTTCAAAAAGACAGAGAAATTAATCTTTTTCACCATCCAATGTAAAATTTGCATGTGATGATGCTTTCCCAAAGTCAAGGTTGCTGTATTTTCAGAAGTTTTAAATGGCAAAGTTAACATTTCTCTAATGGGTGTAAGATCAATTTAACATGTTTCTATGCAGCATAAAGACTCGTAAGAGTTAAAGCTTGCTTTGAAAGTTTAGATCATGTTGATCACATTCTCAGAGCAAACAAAAAAGTAATGGAAATTATTTTTTTCCCACCAAACAAAAACACTCACACCATCAAGCTTAACCGCAAAATCTTAAAAGTAAACTGTGCTCTTCAAGGCCACTGGAGAAGGAGCAAGCCCTGTGCTGTGACTGCAAGGCTGGGGAGACAGAGAATAACAAATTACATCACTGCAGGACTTCAAAGTGAACTTCTTCGTATGAGCAGGGAAATCTGTACTATCTGGAAAGCACAGTGCTCAAGGAAGGTTGTGCCATGCATTATTTCTCAAGTCATATATTAGATGCAAAGAATCTTTTCTGGCCTCACAAAGAACTCCAACATAATATCCAGCAACTGCTTACTCCATATGTAGTCAACCTAATCTGCAAATCATAACATAGTAAGAAAACAAAACCAAAGAAATCTGTGTTTGAACATACTAACGTCCATAGACCAAACAGCTAAGTTGCCCCATAAAGATGCCTCTTGGCAACACATTAACTTTTCTTTAAACACTCTCAAACGCAATCGGTTTAATCAATATCCTCAGGCGACCATCAAAACCCGTCCATCACATCCCATTGCCTCTATGAGAAACACACTCATCGCAAATCACATCAGAAGACAACACTGCACTCTTCGCTTTACAGCCTTCTTTTGAAGCCCACCATCAACCAGCTGTTATGGTGGAAACCACAGTTACTTCTCTTCCTACTCCTCAATTTTGTTCTAAGACAGAGGTGTATTTTTAGTTTAAAAACTTTGTTAAATTCAACTGGTAGAACGTTATGTTTTCAAAACTTACGCAGTACAACACAGACAACCTTGGAAAGGCAGTTCTCCCAGGAGTCACACGCAGGATGTAAAAACAGGAAAGGGAAACAGTGAATTTAAGTAAGGAGATTTTAGGAGGAAGAGCAATCATCCAACATGTTCTTGGCTAAAAATTGGTGTATTCAGAGATGTGCAAGTGGACATTTCATAGGCAACTGCCCATGCTGGTTATCTCCAAGACAAGAAGAAAAATAATACCTGTAGCAGAAGGTATTTGACAGGTACCTAGTCTCACAGTCCATGCTCGTCCGTGGTTCCTTCAGAGATTCTGGTAATTTTGCAGATTCTTCAGAAATTCAGAAGTATTTTGTCAACCATTCATGGAATTTTTAAGGGGAAAATAACATACTTTTTAAAGCTACCAATATGTGATAGCTAGACAGTATTTTTTCATCATTGAAAATGGAGGAAAGAAGCGAATGTCAATTAAAAAATAGCTAAAAAGCCACACCGATCCAGATCACTTTTCAAACATAAAAGGCAACCCTGATCTGGCAGCAGGGATCATGAATCAGACTTCACTCCCCTTAATCTAGGGAGAATGGACAAGCAATGAGAGTTCTAGGCTAAACTTTTCCATCACAAAACTTAAATAGGCTTTTTCACTTTACAATTCTGATATCCAGGCTTAACTCACTTAGCCATGGCTCACATCGCAAACAGAAAAACCAGTATCATACTTATAATTAAGTTTTATTAGTAGTGGGATTTTGGTTTCTCTGCCTTCTTCCATCTCTGTGACTGGAAACCGAATTTTCTAAAAAGTTTCATTCTATTCAGGTGTCGCCCAACCATCTTCTCTTCTCTGAAGGACATCACGTAACTGCTGCATGCCTCAGATTGTCTCAATTCCATCAGCAAAAAAAAGACTTTGCTTACTCTAGAGCTATAATTTGCTTGCATTCCACTTGCTTGTGGTGCTGCTTCCCTTAGATACTTGTAGAAGTGTTCATATGCAAGTTTAATGAAACTGTACAGGTCTAATTCACAATTCCCCCATGACAGAGTAGAGCCGCTCTACTTGGGATCCAGAACGATGCCACTAGAAGCCCCGGACAAGGGCTCCGGAGGAGGTCACAGCGTGTACTGGTGTAGTGGGGGAAGCAGTCAGCACTGCAGAAGCAAGGGAGAATTAGCTCAGCGAGGGGCAAGGAAGAAGAGGAGTGTTCACAGGTCCAACAACACAGACAAGATGGAACAAAGATGGAAAATTTAACGCAACTCAATGTGCCACCAACTATGGAGAGATTTCAAACCTAGCTAGCAGAATGAGTTCCATAAAATGCAACTTGTATTGACACAGAACTTTCAAAAAATAGGCTAATGCTTTTACACAAGAGCAGGATGAAAATAACATCCCTACACTAATCTTTATATAGGGAAACAAGAAGTCTACAATTTTTACTTTATTTTTTTTGGCCCTCCATGCTTGGGAGTTGCTTCTATAATACTACTTCACCGTTTAGCCTTCAACCCTCTAACTAAAATTATCAAGACCTATCTCAAAACGCTTGACAGGAGCTGTATAAGGTACTGGTCAGTAATGTCACGTTGTTTCTTTGTTCCTTCCGACCCCTTAATCTCCTTTAAACCACATGCTGTCTCACATCTCTTTACTTAGATGACAGGATGTTTAAGGCAAGAACTATATTCTTATCCTGCATTTCTACAGCACAAGCTACAGCAGGGTTCCTGGCCAAACGTCGGGCTGTCCTAAAGCCAGCCAGCCTTTCAAGCACTTTCACACTCTGAATCAGCAATAACAATCTTTCACACACTTTTTAAGTATCTTTCAGAGGTTCCAGGATGAAGTTTTCCCCAGATGAAAAGCTACAGTGATGCGACTGGCAATCTGTCTCTTACAAGCATTTTAACTGAATTTCATAAAAAGGCTGTTAATGCTAAAAAGCCAACGGAACCTTTGAATGAATTGCAGTAACCTACATGGTATTTGAAACAGAGAAAGCCACTTGTAAGAAGATTTTTACCCCAATAGGCAGTACTTTTAAAACACAGAAGTGTGTTGCATAAATTCTGATAAACTCTTTTTAAATTAAGTGTGGTATTAATGTGCAATTTAATAATAATCACTTTAGTCCAGAGACTGAAACTTGGATTTCACATCCTCAAAACACGAGGCACATACCTTCCGTCTAATACACACTTGGGAAGAGTTATTTTAAGTTTTAACAGCTCTAGGAAATATCATCCTATATATCCCTGTAACAGGATGATGCATTACCTACAGCACGATCTAGGAAGCCAAGCCACGATCACACCTCAATCCCAGACACATATGCTGCCGTGCCACCAACACCGTTTAACCTCTGCAACCGTTAGCTAAGGCAGAGACCTCAAATCCACCCAGAACAGATTTAGCCGACTTGCAATGGCATACTGTATTTACATTATGACTTTCTACTCATGGAACTGCATGTGTGCCAATTTGAATCTCAAATCAGAGCTTTAATTAGAATGTCATAACTACGTGGGTCCAAAAACTTCTGCCACCCCTGCTATGTGAGCTGGTTTAAAAGACTATCACATTGAAAGAAAACGAGCTGGCTTATGTCTACTGGATTGAGAAAAGAGTGAAAGCACAATAATGTTCGTTGATTTATATAGCTGTCACTAATTTCTTCTAAAAACAATTCTCTAAAATTAAAGGGAGAATCTTGACTGCAGAATTAATACCTACAGCGTAACAAAGCACTACAGAACGCATTCAGTAAGTAGAAGAAGTACTGAGGAAAGGCTGATGACATAAGGAGCACTAATTTGGGGAGTAATTTCCCAAGGGAAGTCCTAGAAGTCCAACACTTGGGACTTTAACCAAGCGTAGGGGTTTTATGCTTCACTGGTAATTCATGCAGCATTTCTCCAACAAAGCAGATTTTTAAATATTTACAGTCAAGACGGCATCCTACTAAAATGTGTGCAAGGAAAGTGCCAGACTCGCCAGTTTCCACATATGTGAACCCATACCCAGATATTTGGATCTCACAGTCTAAACAGACAAATAGGGCAGAAAGAAGTGAGCATCTGAAAAGCTTTTAAATATTAAAACCCCACACACACACTGTGAAGTTTTGGATAGTCACAGCACTCACTCTTGTGATCCTAACATCTCACAAAGTCACCTTTACTTCAGTACCTGAGCTTTACCTTTTAAATCACTGAAGTTACAAAGGTTTTGACAGTTGGATAGGCTTTAAATTACTTTCAATATGCAGAAGGTACAACAGCTCTTGCACTAACATGTACAAATGAAAAAAAATATTTTAAAAATATCATATCAAGGTCAGAGAGCCAGAGTAAGAGACACCAATGTTCACCCATGACAGAAGGGGGAGAAAAGGAACCCAAAAAGCAAAAAAATAAAAAGAAGGCTGATTTGCCTTTACCAGCCTGAGCTGCAGGTTTATGACTGCTGGTCAACACCAGCGTGGACAGTTTTGTGTCAGGTGGGACCACTCTCCCATGACTAACCACCTGCAGGTTCAAGAAAGACACTTTACTAACTCTGCAGGACAGAAACTGAATTTTATTGTATGGCTTCACAAAGAGCCTGGTATGTACTGAGGCCTCAGTGTGCTACCACGACACAAACTGGAGCCCAAGACGCAGAGAGATAATACTGAGGAATCACTCATAGACAAAATATTTGAAACAAACAGCAGCTACAGTTATCTGAAAGCTACAGCAGAAAAAAATTTAACCTTAAAATTTAAAGAAAATAAAGGATGAAGAGAGAGAGTGGAACTGTCAAGAATTAGGAATATCCTTGGAGGCACAAGTCAATGGAAGAAAAACAACCTACAAAGCACGGTTTCTCTACCAAACTGAGAGGGACAGAAAAGCCAAGCAAGAAAAGCTGAAGAGGGGAAAAATAGCTCAGGAATTTGGGCAAGGACAAATTAAAGATAGACTATTTCAATAGCACAGAGTGTAAAAACAAGACTGCAAAAGGCCAAGAAGGGAAGAAGTCAAGGCACAGAGAACAAAGAACACATTTCAGAAGACCAGTCTTAAAGCAGAGAGGCCAGATAGCACTGTAGTTTGAAACACGTAGTCCCTATGTAAATATCTTATTAAAAAAAAATTCAGAAAAATATTAGCATACTTCTAGGCAAAAGCAGTCTGATGACTGACTAAAAGCAAGCCGGATTTATGAAAAAAGCACAGTTAGGGACTGCAATAAGCCAGGCCTAAGGTAATAAGCAAGAGATAAAGAGCAAAGGTGCATCAATACTGACATCAGGGTTACGAGAGAAAAAAAACCTTAGAGAAATTATTTCAGGAAATGACGACGGCAGTGATCCTGGGAACAGGCTCCCTCTTTCCCAGTACAAACAGATCTCTATTTTCTAAGACTTTAAGTGGGAGGAGCCAATAGCTACAGGATAGGAAGCATCCAACACTAGTTTAACAGCCTCAACAGTTGAAATCCTGATCCTGTAAATAAATATTTAACTTTATAAACCCCAGTAATAGAATTAAATCTTAGCATGACCACACACATCAGTAAAGATAAACCCATGCACACACAGCGGACCTAAGTCCACTCTGTTGTGAGAATACAAACATACACAGGGCCAGGACTTAAAACTACCATAGGGGAAAAAAGGAGAATTAACACAATTAATCAACTGAGAGGTCTAACAGTTCAGACCCCTGCTCCCAACACCCACCAAGGCTTCAGAGGCAAGTTCAAGAAAGGCTGACAGCTTATTCCAGAGCTTCCCACCAGGAACGGACACGTGCCCCACTTCATAAACACAGCAGAATGCAATTCCTTCCCAGTGATCCCCAGACTGCAACACTGAAATTCCGGATATCTGCCTTTGCCCACAAAATGCAGAATGCTCTTTTCTGGGGGTAGGGAGCAGGGAAATCCTAACAGATTTTCAACCTATTTGCTTTTTATGGTAATTATTGTTATAGGACAATTACCTGCTGCTACACACAAAAAAATAATCCAAACATTGTTTCTGTGTGCTTAAAATTCCTGGCTTTCAATTTGAATTTAGTTCTTCACCTTTCAAGAAGGAAAAAAAAAAAGTTTTACTTCCCTGCATCCATGGTCTGTATATTGAGTATTTTACCACACTTGCTCTTAGTCATCACTTTTTTAAAGCAATTAACCCCGCTATCCTAGGGTATTCCAATAACCACTAACAACTACCATGCCCTTTACGAAATAAAGTGTCTATCATAATAGCCTGATGCATTTTGGGGAAAACACACTCTCTCAACAAAAACAACAGAAGGTTTTCTGTGCAGCCTGCCAGGCTGTTAAACACCCGGACTCCTAACGCCCTTCTGACCAATACCGCCCGCAGGATTTCCCCCCGCTTCGGGTTGTTTATTGCCAGGAGGGGGGGGCTAATGCCTCCCCTCCACG
>NW_010155992.1:0-14180 GCF_000699245.1 Pterocles gutturalis | reverse complement strand
TTTAAGTTAACTTTAACCCACGACATCTTGTAAGTGATGAAGTGCCACAGACCTCACTCTGTAGAAGAGAATGGAAGAGGGTACTTCCATGCTGGCCATGGGTTCAGGAAGACAGCATGGCATCAGGTTACATCTGTTTGTTGTATTAAGTTTTCTTTACAACCTTAAAGTAGAATGTTATTCCTTGAAGAATGCAGTCCTGCAGTTTAAGAAGAAATACCGTGGCATAAAATGTATTCCATAGGAAGTTCTGCTGCTGTGGAAAATGTGGGGTCTTGCCAGAAACCCTCCCACCCAGGAGAGAAACTGAATCCCAGAAAAGCGGATGGAGTCTGTGATATTAAACACTAGGGGAGTGGGTTCAACTCTGCTGTCCTTTTCGGTGAGATTGCAGCTGACAGTTCAGGCAGGAGGATATGTGCAGTGAGTAACGTGAAGTGGGATAATGCATGCAGAACACTGTGTGCTGGAAGACTTACATACGGCTCTTGCTCAAAATAGTGTCTTCAGACATAGACTGTGGAGTATGTGCATAATGGCTCTTTGCTGAAGTTTTTGTAATGTATAATCTTTGATGGGAGGTAGAGGCTTTGCTTCTGCACAAAACTGCATCTGCCACTGCAGACTTCTGGGCATGGTCTGTGCATAATGTTCTGGTGTTACTGCATGTGTACATTGCTAATGCCTAGACAGACTTCTGAAATGATGAAGATTTTTCTTTCATTATGATCTGGTGTAACAATAATTCCTCACCAAAGTGTTAATCTCAACTACTTACACTTCAGTGCAAAAAGATTTGATTAATTATTTGTTTAAAGGCAGCAAATATGCTTTCTTCCTTCTCTGCTCCCCTTCCTTCTCAGATAACTCAGGCATAACATCTTTGCAGTTTTTTCTTCAGGCTTGCCAGAATACTTCATCACTGGGATGAGGCAGAGGTACCTGCAGTCACGCTTCAGAACCAAAAGAACTGTTTGGGACTTTTCTCACTTTGTAAACAAAACAAAGCCTGGATGCTTTCTATTGTTCTCTTTTCTAGGCTGTTAACTCTGGGTATTATTCACTGTCAGTGCTAACAGAAAATGAATAAACTTAAAATATGGGTCCTTTGAGCAACTGAAGAGAGAAGTTTAGAATGAGAGCCCTTTTTCAAATTTATGTCCTGCAAACCATTCAGGGCCTGCTAGATCCGTCTCTGTGCTCTATGGTGCTTTGGATTGTGACAGAAAGACACTGTGTAAATGTAAGATATTTTTATTAGCTCTGTCCCGTGTTCAAGCTGGCTAAGAAGAGCAACTGTCCTCTCCTGTCAGTGATGTGAGATCCGTCAATCAGGGCTGTGTCAGCAGCACAAGAGGGGGAGGATGCAAGTGTGTTTATTTTTACTGTCAATTGTATTTGTTAATGAGAGAGTAGTCCATTACTAGAGAGGGAGCCTGCGCGACTTAGTGACTGAGTCAATTCATTATCAACGGTGGCTCTAGTGCCATGTATTGTGGAGAACTGAAAATCACAATTCCTCCATCCCCAGCTCCCCTCTCTCTAGCCTCTTACATTCACTCTTGATATTAACTGGAGATCACCGCTGCTGGGAAACTGGCAGATACAATTTTACAAATGGATGTTGTCTGATGTCAACCTTTCCTCCTCCCCTCCCCAAGCATCTGACATTTCTCAACCAAATGGACAGATGATAGAGCAGAACTGGGATTATTTCTTTATGTTCATAATAATAATAACAACTTATTTTCAAAGTGCTTTTCCTCAGTAAAGAGGGGGAATAGAATAGCATTTATCCAGCTTCCATTGTCCCATCTCATCTGCTGTTTTTTCTGCCCCACAGCATCCTCCTCTTTCCCCTTAATCTCCTCCTCTTTCTTCTTGCTTTTTACCACTTCTGGTGCCCTGCACATCATGGTGCTCTGGTGATGGCCCCCTCACCTACGACCAGACATGGTCCTAGTCTGCTGTGGCTTTACAGTCTCTTTTCCTGAACTGAATGTTTTCCTGAGCCAGCCTGGTCCCCACAGGGTATCCGACAAATTTGTTACTACCTGGGGAGACATCCTCCATCCCCACTGGAAACAACAGTGTATGGTAGCTACCTTCGGTGTGAGCAGTGTTACTGCTACTGGCGAATGCTGGAGAGAAACAGCAGTCTTTCATGCTGAGAGCTCTCCAAGACGTCTGCCTCATACTGCTTAAAGCAGACAAAGCCTCATTTTACAGGAGGCAGGACACTGTAGCCCTAAAAAAGGAGGAAATCACGACAAAAACTCCAAAGCTTTGGGAAGAATTCAAGGCCATATGGCAGACAGCATCTTCAGCTACTGTCTTTCAGGGAGGTGCTCATCCAGAGCTGTCTCCGGCGGCAGAGCACTAACTGCAGAGCCACCAACACAGCTCCTGCTTCGTCTCTTCATGCTGCTCATCCCACTGCTGGCCAAATCTAGGCTGGGCTGTTTCTGTGGGGACAAACTCTGAGGTGGTGTCATTACAGGTTGGGTAATATGTGTGAACTGTGCATGCCCATTGACTGAATTCTGCATCCAGAAAAGACAGTTTTACTTCAGATCCTCTTTTCGCAACACCTTTCTCCGGGTTTGCTTTCCTCTCCAACGGAGCAATTCCCATGTGATTCAGGAACTGATTTTTGCATGCTCTCCTTATTTCACATCTTTTCCTGGCCTTGCCTAGCCTTCCCACCTGCGGGTCTGTTTGGAGAAGATCCCTGCATCACCTCGTACTGCTTCTCTGTGGTCTGGGCCTGTGCTGCCTCACATTGCTGGCCAGGTCATGGCTCCCAACAATACCCCTTGTTTCACTGAGCCGATGGCTACTGTTTTATGTTGACTCAAAAAGACTGGGAAACTGTGGTTTTAACCTGTCAGAAAGGACAGTGGACATTGGAGGGAGCAGCTATTCTGTGCAGTGCTCCTCCCTTGTCACTTTTGGGGAAAATGGGTAGACTTCGTTTTGGTTCACTCACTTTTAGCATTGTAGTACCAGGTTTGGAAAAGAGAAGAAGTGAACTTTCAAACTCTTTTCTCTTCTGGGCGAGAAAGAAGCAGGAAGGCTTGAATGGTGCTGTGGTCGTGTTGTTTTAGCTCATCCTATTCTACCTTGTTTCACCACAACCCATGCGGTAGGTTGTGGCAGGAGTAGGACAGCAAAGAAGAATCTCATCAGAGGTGTGCCAAGGGGTAAGGGGGAGAAATGGGGATAATTCCTATCAGCCAAGACAATGGTGGGAGAGGTGGGGCTGAGATGTGAATAATTAATGTCTAGTCTTGCAGATGAGGAGGTGCATGGGGGGAAAATCACTGACACTTGTAGGGAGGAGCTGGATTTCAGCATTGCTGAGCGTCCAGACAGAGTCACTGCAAAGTAACCATCTGCTTTTGGGAATGATGGTGTCTCTCTAAGTGTTACACAGTGGGGAGCTGGGAATAGAGTGGTCCAAAGACAGTTCAAACACAGTGCCATTTCCAGAGGAAAAAAATCTGAAGACCTTGTAATGACTTTTCTGGAGTGTCAGCTCTTGGTTTTTTTTCACTCTTTACGGGTGGCTGTACTGGACTGATATTCCTGAATCTCTTTGTACTATTAGTACTCACGATGACCTGTTTGTAATATACACCCCCCCATTACAAATGGAAGAGCTGTCAGACAGAGGAGATTAAGGGTCTTGCCCCTAGGCCCAGCGTGAGGCAACTTTCTGACTGAGGTTCGTTGCTCTTGTCTATTTTATCTCCTAGACCATAACCTGCTTCCCACCCCATCCTTCATGAGTATCACCTTGCTTTCTTCTACTTATCTACCAGTTAAAGTGTGAAATCCTCCTCTAGTGTTGATTTAGCCGTATAAGACCAGCTTTCCTGCTTTTATGCCTCAACTAATCGGTTTTTAAAACATTTCAGCTGAAAGTGCATCTTCAAGAGCCCACACTCTTGAATTTTTCTCTTCCTCTGCAATTATTTACCCCTCGAAAGTGGTTTTATTTAGCTACAGTATGTACATTAAATATGAAAATGTGGTTGACTTTTTTAGAATAGTTATTATTGGATGATTTCAGATTGCATGATGAACATGAAGTAAGTAAGTCTTGCTAAGTAGGTAGGCAGTGTAATAGTCAAGGGTCACTTCAATATCTCTCACAAGCATCCGGCTCTAGATGTCACAATCTTTGATGGCTGCAGAATAAAGTTGAGTTATAATTTGCCAGTGGACATTTTCAGGTCTTTGTCTTTCTTCTGTAGTTTCTTCAGCTCCTATATGTCGTATACTTTGCCGCCAGCATGATTTGTGGCACAGCCCAGAAGGTGGGTTGGTGAGGTAGTAAGAGGTCTTACATCCTGCAGAGAAGATTAAAAAGTAATATTTTATACTTATCTGGGCAAATGAGTACTGAAAAAAAAACAACTCTGGACTTGGGCAATATGCCTCAAAATTTAAGGTAGTTTAAAAACCTGGTTAGTTAAGCTTGATCTAAAACTTTCAGGAGCTGTAATTTAGATCAGATTTCAGGCAGTCAGAGCCACTTTTGTTGAATGGGTTTCAGCCTCACATGGAAAAGGCTTTGTAATAGGCTTAATAGAAATATAGCAGACATCTGATCTCTGTGGCAGCACAGCTGATTCTGGGTTCAGTTGAGCTGGGCTGAAACTTGTTTGAATTATGAGCAAGTGTTTGCTTTTACTGCTCTGATGTAACAACATCCTTCAATAGTGGGGCTGTTCTCCTAAGGCTGTTTGTTTGCTATCTTGTCAAGTCTTCTTCAAGAGCTGGTAATGGACTGCACATGATATTTTCATGTATCATGTATACATTTGTATAATGTATATCTGCTTCATACTACATCTAAATAATTTTCTACACTTCTGCACAATTTTCAATGTTTCAGCTCAAAAGGCAGCAAGATTTGAACCCTCATTTTCTTTGGTAGGGTGTTAGAACTTTTCAGCTTAGAAAAGAGATGTCTGAGTAGGACATGACAGAGGTCTAGGAGGATCACAGAGATGGATAGGAAATGACTCTTTTCTCTTAATATGAAAAGTAGGAATCCCCAGTAAATTTATCAGTCAAAACCAAAAAGAGGCACTTTTTTCATCTGGTGTGTGCTTAAACTGTGGAATTCACCGGACGGTGTGGAGGGCAAAATTATAAATAGTTCTAAAAGCGTCTTGACACATTTATGGAAAAAAGAGCACCCATTAAGATCTACTAAACACATTGACGCAGATGTGATCTTTGGCTCAGGAAATCTCCCAGCTGTGGATATCTGACTGCTGGGAGAATACCGTGGGAGAAGGATCACTGTATATTTGCGCTGTCTTTGCCTAAGCTTTCACTATTTCCTGTTGCAGTCAGAGCACTGGGCTGGGTGGTCCTTTGGGTCCCGTACCAGACATATGCTCTGACAGTCTTAGCAATATTTCTTTAAGAACATGCAAACAGCTTGTCTGGAGTCAAATTAAACATTGGTGTTTAACTTCATCAGCAGAAAGGTTTTTCCACTATCTTGTCAGGAGTTGTTCCTAGAGATGATCAAGGCACAACAACAGCATCTCTAAAGTTAGGTAAGTCAATAATAATTTGAAAGAAATGTTAACATACCTTGATTAAATGTTAATGTTATGAGTCATAGGGAATTCTTGGAGACTGGGGAGAATGGGAAGAAGGCTTAACTCTCAGTGGAACCCTGTGAGGGAACTGTGTTTAAGACAAGTAACATATCCAGTGTGTGTCTGAGCAATACCCAGGACAAAGCTATTCTTGCCTGAAATTTGTATCCCTGATAGAAGGACTGTGTTCTTGCATCTTTTTAGCTGGATAAAGGAGAGAGTGAACTTCTGGCATCTCAACTATAGCAAAAAATCTGTTTTTCTTTAATTGCTGTATGCCTGTCTCTAAGCTTAGTAATTCTGTTTTTAATATATGAATTGTAGCAAATACACTATACCTTTAATTTTATCTTTACCTCTTGTCTGCTGTTAGAAGTGCCGTCAGGGCAGGTTGAGCTCCATAAGCTCTATTCCCAAAGGAATGTTGATCCATAAACCACACTCATGGTATCCTGGGACAAATTCAAACTCCCTCATTAAGCTCTCTGGGCTTGTATGAGAGCTGGCAACACAAGATGTCAATCTGGAAAAGCTGTTTTCCATCAACAAAATTTACCCAGACTACCTTTAGCATGAAGTGAAACGGTGAGAACGATGAATTCCTGAACCGTAAGGCACTTCCATGAGTTTGCAAAATCAGGCCAAGGAAATTTTGAAATATTTGGGAGCTGCAGTGGAGGCAAATCTTAGAGAGAATGAATGTAGTTAGGAGGGCATAATGTGCTTTTTTGGTGCTTTTGATTACTGCGGTGCTTTTTGCTTTGAGCAGCAAAACCTCCTTCTACCTTACAGTTAGCAAAGGCATTTGTTTTGAAGCAAGGGTGCTGGTGCTGGTGTTGGTGTGGATGGGGAGCCGGAGAGTAGAGGTCCAGTATAAAGAGAGTCAAATTTTGTAAGCACTTATGATGTACCTAATGTCTGCTTAACTTGACAGCTGGCATATGTCACAAAAGTAATGAACACTTCATGACTCCTGATGACCTGAGCTTTGATTCACACTCATGGAGGTGCCATGGGAACACCAAGAACTACATGCCCCACACGCCCTAGCTCATTGTCTCCCTGTCTGAACTCCTTTCAGCTTTGATCTCTTTTGCCTTTCTCCATGTTTCCCACCAAAAGGGCTAATCTGCCCGACAAGTGATTGTGTCTGACATGATACCCAGCTGCCCTCTCCCTTCCCTTCTTCATGCAATATATACTAAACTGATTCTCATTATTGTTCTCTGGTAACTAAGCAACCACGAAATGTCAGCTTGGCCTAAATAAATAAAAAAGGGATATGTATCTTCGTAATATATCTACATATGTATAATTACTGATATATGTGGTCACATGTCTATATGTGTGTATATGTGGAATCTGACTAAATGTGACAATATTTTGCACTTCCACCTGTGATCTTGAAGCTTTTTGTTTAAGCATACCTATGCTCTTCTGTTGGAAATATTATCACTACCTCCAGGTGACAGGTAAGTAAGCTATGGTATAAAGAAATAAAGTGACATTTCAAGGTCACAGAAATACCCAGCTGAAAATGCAGGAACAGCATCTCAAAAAATGTGTGCATGAATATCCTATACCAGATCCAAATCCTTCACCCCGTCACTATTTCCAGTATTGGAAACAGCAGACAGGTGCCTTCCCGTCTTTTCTCTGTGCATCTGCTCCTCTTTTCTTCTCTCATTTTGCTCACTTCTGTTCTTGTTCCCCAAATTTTTCCTGCTGTTCCCCAGTGACTCTGTTCCCCTTCATCAGATGTCCATTTAATTCATATAGACGCACTTTCCCTAGATCCCCCTCTGCCTTCTTGTTCCTCTTCCTTCACTGCCGTGTCTCCTTTTTGCTCTCTGACTCTCCCCCAGCCCACTCTTCTTCCACCCTTCACCTGCATACACAGAATTTGGCAAGCTGCAAAAAATGGTCATTCCAGGAGAAACTGGTGCTGTGTTCTTGGAGCTGGCAGTGGCTATAGGCTGCAGTGTAAAGTACTTCCCAAGTTGGAGGTGGAGAATTCGTTTTGATGAGAATGAGAGGCACAAGCATTACCTGGGGAGGAGAAAAGAAAAAAACACCAAATTTTCTTACTCCCCATAGCTCCTCTCCTTTCCAGAATAGGAGGATTTCAGGAAGTTTCTCCCATGTGAAATGCATCTGTGCAAATATTTGCTGTGAGCCAGACATGAGTCCTTGCTCTGGCAGTGCAGGACTAGTGCTTTGGTACTTCAGCCACCGCCAAGGACTTCCATGATGTAAAAAAAGCCTTTTAGAGGGTCGTGGGCTGCTCTCGGCACCCTGCCTACAGGATGAAGCCAGAGCATCTTTGTGCATTAACAGTCCCTTGTCACCATCCTGAGCCTTTCCCAATACCCAGTCCAAACTAAAGCTTGCCTACCCTGTGAGCGTCTGGGAATTCCCCAGGATCTGTCTGTGTCCAGCTAGTGTGTATTTCCTAGAGGCTTAACCAAAATATAGTTTGGATGCTGTTCAAGACCTGGGGCAAAAACTGAGTCAGGCAAACATCAGGTCTAAGTGGATGTCTTGAGCTCTTCCTTGGTTACCTAGAGAAGGGTTCAGGTTTCTCAGGTTAAGGACTACTGCATTGGGTTGTTCAGCACTGAGACAAAACAGATTCCTGGTCTAAACTAGAGGTCAAGAACTGGGGAGTCTGGTTTTGTTCCTCAATGTAATGTGGACCTGGTGAGCAATAGCAAGGGGGTGTACATACAACTGTATGCTTAGGGTCCTGAATTTTATTTAAGGATGTATTTATTCAGTCAAGAGGTTTGCTCTAACATCATAACTACAACGGCTTATCCTGTGTAAGTTGAGTGGGCTTAAAAGAGGAGTGGGAGGAAAAGAACTGCAGCAGAGCTGGAGGCAAAAAGGGAAGGAACAGCTACCTTAAAGCATGACTATTTAAAGTTTCCTGACACATGTGGGCACCACTCTCCTCCCTTAGCTGAAAACACACAGGCAAGGCTGTGCATCTGAACAGGTCTTCCGTCAGCCACGACAATCTTCAGCAGGTCCACTGTAAGCCAGGACAGAAACCAGGACAGATTTTTGGCTGGCTGCAGAGACCAAAGCTGCATCATCCCTCCAGGGGCGCAGCCAGAGCCCATTGATGACAACATGCCAGCAGCATGCCGATGGCACTTGGCGGGTGAACATATAAGAAACACATTTTTTCCAGTGAGGTAAAACCTCACTGCTTCCACCCCTCCTTCTTCCCCCAAAGTGTTGTGGTTTCTTGTCCATCCATGGTACGTGCTGAGGGAGCAGCCTGCCCTCCCACCTCTGCTGGACTTGGAGAATGACAGCAAATGTTGATCTTGGGAGCCTCTCTGAGTAGACAGGGCAGGGCCAGGGCACTGGCTGTCCTGGGATCATCCTGACTATCACATTGTCAGTGCAGCCCCTAGCACAGATTTAGCTTGTGCCAACTCACAGACAAAGCCTGGCTCCGGCTCAGGGATGGCTTTGTCCAGGGACTGGTCCCAGGAGGTGTGAAGAGGTAGAAGAAGAGGTGTGAGGGACATCAGCCATACTGTGCTGCTTGCCTTGCAAATGGGCCCTGGACAATTTTATCTCCTAGGATTGACTGAGATGGCTGATTGCTAGCAGCAGAGGGCCAGGATAGGTGTAGAAATATTTCCTTTCTAGATCACAAGGGAAGGCAGATGAGCCTCATCCCTGACTCGGACAGTCAGGCTAGGTCACCCAATGATGTTAAATTGCTCAAAAAGAGAAGTAATGGTTTTAAAATTATGTTTCCTACAGTAATTCCTCTTTTGCCTTCTACAGGGAAAGATTCAGGGCAGCTGGTGTTGTAGCTCCATCTACCAGGAAGCAACGAGTTAGGCTCCACTGTCAGTCACAGATGGTGTAATTAATTCTTCTAGGTAATTAGTCTGTCCTATCAGCTACATATTTTCTCAGTCAAAATTATGCTAAAGCTAATAATACATAAAACACAGAAAACAAAAAAGAAATCCAAAAAAGGGGAAGCAATAATGGGAGGAGAAGGGATTAGAACAAAATTTACCAGTGTATAATTTTTTCTTGTTATACATTTCCTCTTCCCTTCAGCTTCAAACACAATTCAGAACAACTGGTGAATGTAGCAAGCAGAATGAATACAAATTGGCTTACTTTAAATAGCAGCGTGTAGGACTTAGCCAAAGTCTGCTTTCAGATGCTGAGGCAAGATAAGGCATGGATCCTGCAACGAACTCTGTGCAGGCATTGTGTCAGGGCTGGGCTCCTTCACCATGCCATGCCCAAAATTCTGGGGCACAGGAAGGCAGCAAGAAGTGTGTGTCCACTGCTGATGTGTGCTCTTCTTTGACTGGGCTCCCAGCAGGGCAGACCTGCTGGCAGGGCTGCGTGGAAACCTAGGTATAATTCTCCTGCAACATGATGTGGGGTGCATTGAGTGTCTCTGCCTCTGGGCAAGGAAGAGGTTTGGGAGTTGGTCCCTGAAGCAGGAAAGGGCTGGGTTACCTGTGATGGTGTCTATAAGAGAGGTCTTGTGGCTGTTCATGGGTGAGGCATGGTAGTCCAGAAGACCTTTGCAGGCTTGTTTCCTTTCCAGCTCAGATGCTAAAGCAGAACAGTTCTCTCAAATGGAGTTTGGCTTGTGGGAATAAAGAACCACCCCAAAATGTAGGTGCCATGGGAATTTTCTTGGGGCTCAGGTTAGAGGTTTGAGCCTAGAGATGGGAAATACAGAAACTACTGGGTGAAACCTTCCTCCACTATGACATGAATCGCTTCCCCAGAGGTCGGGCAGGTGGGATTGGAGGTGATAACTGGCCTGAGCAAGCTCAAAAAAGGGCATGTGGGGCTCTGCAATGAGCTCAGCCTGTTGTTATGTCACCTCCTCTCCCCTCTGAGCTGTTTTGGCCCCCCAGCTTCCTCAAAGCATCCCATAGATTTGCAGTGCTTAGCTGGGGAGAGGATGGAGGGGGATTGTGTTGGGGGCAGGGGTGTTCTAGTGCAGCTGGGGAGGACTTCTGTGAGAGGGACATGTCTGTCTCTCTGTGGTGGGAGGGAGGGCAGTGAGCGAGTTTCTGAAGAGAACTGCTGCTGAGAACATGGAGTTATTTTGGGCAGAAAAGAAGAAGATTCAAAGCAGGCTGCACGAGTCAGTCTTGGTAATGACAGATTTCTGAGCATGGTTGTCCTCTGTAATCACTCTTGTGTGAGCTCTCCAGGGCTGGGCAGGCTCATGGAAGTCCTGTGGTGGCCCTGGCTCCAGTGTGGAGACCAACACGTGTTGTCTCAGAGCATCCTGCGCTTGCTGTGTCCCTGGCCTGGGGTGGCTCCGTGAGCCCTACATGCCATGGCGGCTGTGTGCCTCAGCCTTGCTGCTGAGTGACCCCACGGCAAAAGGAGAGGGGGAGCTGGATGAGTCTCTGTGAGTGCAGAGAGCCTGTTTCCCTGGAGATAGAGTTATCTCTTTCTAAGAGTGGATTTAGCCCAGATGGGAAAAAAAAATGCTGAGCAGGAACAAAGTCCTTTTTTTAGATCTTGAGGAGGCACAGCCTTCCCTAGTGCTGACCCCTGAGTCTCTGAGATCATCCTCTCCTCTGAGCCCAACTGATCCCCCTGGTCCTGAGCCTGCCACCAGCAGCAATGGCTGCAGCATGGTATGTCCTAGGAGAGGGTGCAGGGCTCTGGTCCCTGACGGGGTTTGTCCCCTGGGGAGCATTTGGTGTCATGGCTTCCAGTCTTCCCAGTGGCTTCAGTTCAACCAGCTGAAAATCAGCTATGGCGGTGTCACTTGCTGTAACTCAGTGGGCATGGCGAGGACTGCCTTGTGGCTACCCTTTGTGAGAGGGGTCACAACAGAGCACTTTGTGCTGCCTGGTAAGAGGCAGGCTCGGGGTAAGCTCATGCACAGTAAATGGCAAAGCCTTTTGGTCACAGCCAAGCTGGTGCAGAGCATCTGACATACAGGTCAAATCCCACTGATCTGCAGCACGGCTCAAAGAAGAGCTGGATGTGTCCCTCACCCCATGAGATTTGGTCATGGTTTTCCAGGAAGGCGGAAGTGCCAAAGCGACTCTGCTATCTGCAGACTGGTCTTTGTCCTTTGGTAACTCAAGCAGCTTCAGGCACCACACCTGCCCCTTATTCTCCCTGACAATTTAGTTTCTGTCTTTCTCATCTCATTTTGCTTCGTCTCTCCTAACACCCCCCTATCCATCTGTCTCTCTTGTTGCTAGGTGAAAAACTCAGAGCAGCAGCCATGGAAGCTGACTCATGGCCCATACATGGGAAATGGAGACACTTAAGTATTACCTAGTGCCCAAAGTGAGCCTACTGTTGAACCCTGATGGGCCGTAATTGCCTGGAGCAGGTTCATCTGGGACCCCAACCCACATACCCACTCTGCTCCTTGGCCTGGGAGGGCTATATCACCTGAGCTTTGCTCTGTGCCTGAGCTGTGCAGTGAGCAGGTCTGCTCTCAGCTTTGATGCATCTGGTTGGGCTTCCTGGATAGATCTTGGACTTGAATTATTGTTGTTGGATGATTACTGTCCTGGCCTTGCGCAGGTGCTGTGGGGCTGTGCCTCTGGTTGGTGTCAGCACAGTCCTGCAGTCCCCATCCTCTCCTGATTTTCGGTCTGGAGCAGCCTGCACCTTCTGCTCCCTGAGAGCTTGAAGCAAAGTAGAGATCTTGGGACATGCTTGGGTCTTGTCTCGGGAATCTCCCTAAAATTATGCAGTTTCCTTTTCCTCATTGCAGGTACTTTTCTAGGCATTATTGGAAGCAGCACTGGCACTTCTTTGGACTTTCCTTAAGCCAGTGCAAGTATGTTCATGTGTCAAAATGTGGCTGTATGGAAAAGGGTGCTTAGCTTCTTCCAGGAGACCAAAAACTCAGTGTATCTATGAGCCTCCTACTATTTTTCTGGTGATCTTGATGTTCTTGCTAATTCTGGATTGCTGTCCTTTTATGCTAGTGACCTGAAAACTTTCTGCAGCAACATGGATAAGATACCACCTTGAACCATGTTTCTCCCACAACGAAGTGGTGCAAGGTGTCCCACTCTGTGACAGTGAGTATAAGGAAACATGAAGAGATGGGACTAAGGACACTGTGATGCTGCATGTTTACGGAAGAAATATGCAAGGCAGAGTTTTGGGGGGATCATGGCTAGGAAAATTTGAATTTAAAACTCTTTTCAGATTTTTCTTGTTTCACTTTAGTGTTGAAAGTATGCAGTGACTGATAGTATCTATGGTGATCTTCATTCGCATTGTTAAAGAAGACCTGATCACCAATTAGGCTAGCATGGCAGTTTTTATCTTTGCTACATAATGGCAGGCATTTAGGGTGCTAGGTCTGTCCAGGTTTTACATATCTCTAGAAGGCTGGTGTGACAACTAACCACCAGCTCTGGAGCTGTCAGCCTGGCTTACAGAGGTTATTGGAGAGGATGCAGGGGCATATTGCTCTCCATTATAGCTTTTCACTCCTGCTTCTGATCTCATCCAAGTACTAAGGGCACTTCAAATTCATAATCTTAAATCTTCATAGAGTGCAGGACCACAGGCTTGATTTGGAGGCAGGTTCATTTGGCAGAATAATTGCTCTTCTTGGGATCACGAGAGGAGAAACCAATTTATATGTGTAATTTTGGGGCTTTGTCATGACTACTTATTGCATAGGACAGGAGCTCATTACATGCTGTTGAAACAGGCTGGGCAGAACTCAGAGGGATTTGTAGCAGGATCAAAGAACAGACTGCTTTAGCGTCTTGCCCCAGTCTGGCGAAAGCAGGGCTAAAGTGGCTAGAGTATATTGGCTCATAGCATAGCGACTGAGGTAGAATGCTGAGATGAAGACTGAAGAGCGGATTCATTGAGGGAGGGAAGGGCAGTTCACCATCAGCATAGTGTGGAGATCTTCACTTAGGTGTGTTGCACTGTATGCTTTCTTCTTTCACATGTGTAGTTCTCCTATTGGGGTCCATGGGGGTCCAATACATTGACTATGGCTTCTAAAATGGACCAGACCTTGAGCATTGGTCAGCTGTGTAGATGAGGACAGGTTCTATTCCTTGCTATGAAAAGGGACTTTAATTTGGTTGTTCCATGAGGTCCAGTATTGTGATGTATTCACATTTTACATCAATAAAATTAAGTCCATTCCCTTTCTTACTTACCTGTATAGTGTGCTGTTTGAAATAGTAGATATTTGTAATGTTTTGATAGCTTTTTATTAAAAGAAAATGGAAATGGAAACCACATTTCTTAAATGAATTTTATCTCTATGGCAGTTCTAGAGATTCAGATCTGTGTCAGTGCCAGTTTATTGCAGTCTATTTTCTCCTCGCTGAGCATCTGCTTAACAGTTCAGTGCAGATATAGACAGATACGAACACTGTAGCACACACCTAATTCCACCGTGGGGCACGGCAGAAGTTACTTAGAGTACTACTTCATCGTTTGTCAAGCAAAAAGATTTTTGGTCAAGTGAGATGTTTTGTCCACTGAACAGGTTAAACTGATCCTGACACCGTCTCCCACAGTATCCTCGCA
>NW_010155991.1:0-13024 GCF_000699245.1 Pterocles gutturalis | reverse complement strand
CTGTCTCAGCTTAACCCAGGACAATAATGGATGTGCTTTCCTCACTTGCAGAGACATGATGCAGTCATCAGCCTGAGTGTGCCCATGAGGAGGGCTGCACTTGCACTTGTGTGCTGTGGCAGTGCTCCCTTGTCCTCATTCTTGGTTTGAGTTTGTTGCTTGGGCTCTGCAGAAAATGCACAGATTAGTTTGTGTGTAGGATGTGCTATATTAGGGCCACCTGTCCTTGGGATCCCACTGGCTTACTCCATCTGTCATCCACGGAAACCTTCGTCCTCTGGAGGGTGGGTAGGGGGTCAGTTTGAATGGATGAGATAGAGGATCTCAGCTATAAACATCTTGGGGCATCCTCATGGCAGCCTTCAACCAGTGTATGGAGGCCTGAACAGTCAATGAACAGGACTCTAGGTTTCTCAAAAGGGATCAGAGAAGAGATTCAGAACAAGACAAATGCATCAAAGCAGGTTGTCAAAGTGCTATGGGAAAGTGAGAATTACTACCGTAGCTGCCCTTTAAGGCAATAACTCTTTATCTTCCACTGTGCCTCCACTGTAACCTTCTTCTAAGTTTTAGTACAATGTTTATGTTCTGAAATAATTAAAATTTGAACAAATCTTTAGAAGGACATGTTTCATTTTTCTTGTCTTGCAAAATTTTTTTTCCATAAGCATGACGTGATTTTTGTGGCAAATCTGAAAGCAAAGTGAGGAGTTTTGCTGTTCTTTGAAACTGGAGGAACAGAGGCCACATGACTTTATTCCCCTTGGAAAATAATTTTTAAAAATCTATGGCAGGGAGTTCACTTGGCCTAGCTTTAAATCATTTCATGAAACACACACCACAGTTATATAATGATTCTAACTCTCCTTACCTGATTTCAGGTCCCTGTTGCCTCTCCTTAAATAAAAGCAATAATTGAAGAAGTAAAGATTAATAATAACAAAAAACATGGCTCACAATAGAGCATGTGCTTGGTAGATTACATCAATTCTATCTGGAAAAGCAAAACCTGATGGCCTGCCACAGCTCTCCATGAAAATCTCTTGTAACTACCTCCATGGTAGCCACCATTCTTATTAGCATGCAGGGATGTTTCTCCTTATATCCTCTGTGTCATCCCATTCTCAGCCAACACCGTAAGTGTGTGCTTCTATTGAAAAAAATAATGATGGGGATTGCTAATGTCCTTTAAATTAAGCACACACTTAAGCTCTTGCATGACATTACAGTGCATACCAGCTTGGCAGATCAGCCCTCTAGCAGCTCTGTTATTTCCTCACACTATGGGTCTTGCGTGGGCTGCTGGGAAACTAAAAAGCTCTGCATGTGATTCACTGACAGTGTGATTTGCATGAGTGTCTGATCAAAAATAATACACCCTTTCCTTTCAAACATCACCCCTTGTCCATCCAATGCGACAAGAAACTAAGCTGACATCTTTGACTTTGCCTCATACTGAGATTTTAATAAGGCTGGAGATGTGTGAGTATCAGATTACTTCTCAGTGAGAACCAAATAGCTGTTTCCGGAGGGCACTTGACCTACTTCCAACCATAGTAGGTAATGTTGTCTTCAGATGACAGAACTAAGTCTTATCCTTTATGCGTTAACTGTTCTGTTATGGCCAGGCTTTATCCTGTTTTACCCGGTTACACTAATGACTCCAGATTCTGAGAACTTCTGAGGACAGCTGTGATAATTACTGACAAGGATGCTTTTATTTAGAAACCAGTTTTCCTTGAAGCTGTGAAAGCATTTTCAGAATGGAAATATCTGCAATGTGGAGGAAATGGACAAATTTGGAACCTGTTTGTTTATTAAGGCCAGTGCTTAAGTCAGACTGCTCCATTGTAAAGCATGTATACCACACGGCCTACGCAGAAATTATTTTACAGCTAGGAGGTGATTTTCCTTAGGCTATTCACCAGTTCAGCATTTGCATTATATAGATGCATGTGACTAGGCGTGAGGAAGGCAGAGGTATCTTTACAGAGAGATAACACTGTCTCCCAACCTGCACCCCAGTTGTGCCACATGCCACATCTGATGCCTGGAAATTACAAGAAACTAGAGATATCTGACATCAGCAGTGCTTTCAGTGATCTCACTGCACTAATTTGTCTTGCTTTGTGGTGTGGTCTCAAACAGCATTCAGCAGATATAGTAACAGAGTCCATGAATAAACAAAAGGTGCTACTGATGGTGCACCCCTGTGGTAAGCCCTGAAGATGAGTCTCAAGGGATTTGGGATTCTGTATTTCTCAGTCAGCAAGTGTATTCTGCCTGACTCTGCAGGATTTTGTGTAGGTGTTTCACTGCACAGTTCATAACATGTCTGCAGAGCCTTCTTTCCCATGCAGAGAATAAAGAGAATAACAGTGTGCCTGCTGTGACGCTCGGTGTTCCTCTCTTCGTGGCACCTGCTCGGGTGGAAGTGGTTGACTGTTTCCTTAATTCATCCTAGGGACAGATTCCACTTCATGCCACACTTGCCATTGAGGGACTCATCCACTGCAGTGCATAGCAAGACCCCCACTGCCTTGTGTGGACTTTGTATCAGATCCTATGTTACTAATTTTACTTGAGGTAGTGGAAGGGGGCAGGACGCTGCAGTTTTTCAATTGTTCCTTCAAGTTCCTTGGGACTGTGAATCAGACTTGGCTGTGGAAGGAATTTTAACAGAGTGGCAATGCAGTGGGCTCTGGGGGACAGAGTTTTATTTTTTGTGTATGTGTAATCTATTACAAAAAAATCTTAGTTCACACAGTTCCTTCCAGGTTTCTCCTTCCATGGTGAGATTTCTCCCTGGTTTCCTTCTCCAGATGTAAGTTTCTCAAGCCATTACCTCTTGCATTAACTGTTTGGTTCAGCATCCTAACAAGCAATGAATTACTTGCCCCTTGTTAGTGGTTAGATACTTGTCTATGAATAGAGAAATCCCCTCTGATTGAGAGTACGTAGCTTCATCAGCTGCAGGGACAATTAGCACCAGACCATTTATCTTGGCATAACAACACCAAGAATGGACACAGACAATGTGCAGCCAGTCCTCTTTTTCATACAGGGCATAGGTGGTTGATTGATGGGTGCTGTAGCTGACAAGGTTCTGTACCTGATCTTCTCAAACAACAGAGTCTCCATTTGTTTTATAGCGCTCTAGAAGTTTTATACTCCATTCACAGGGATTCACTTGAGTTTGGCCATTTTTCACATCAGCAATTTAAATGAAAACTATTTGGGTGTTGGGAAAGTGCACAAGGAAGTGCATTTTTAATGTCAAGAACTACTGTCCCCTGCTCCAAGCAGCCTTCCAGCTGCCTTCTGCTAGAGGTCAGCTTTCTTCACCTGAAAACTTCCCCAGCACAGGCAGTTCCTCTAGTGCCCCAGGGCTGATGTTACATCTTCTGTTAACTCTTTTGACTTGCTCAGTGTAACAGGGAGCAGTAGGCAGCACTCGTCTGTCAGTAGAGTTGTGGGATCCTTATGTCCTGCTTTCTATGGAGGAATGAATTCCACCAGTAAAGCTTGTATGTGCCTCCCTTCTCTGAGGACCCACCAAACAGTTGCCTGTAAGGAACACCGTGCCCTGAGAAAAGACACAGGGCCATGAAAGGACCCAGAGAGCCCATGAGGGTCAGGGCGGATTACTGGTGCTGTGTGATAGCTGGATGGGCTGGCTGGAGCAAGGGCCGGGGGTGATAGCTTTCCTCTCTGGTCACAGAGGATCTTCTGGCTGTGCTTCTGCCTTTAGCTTCAAGCTAAGATTAATGCTTGGTTGCAGAGGCTTCTGTTCCTGTTCCCAGCAGGTTTTGCATTATGATTCAAATCAGTTTTCCCCAGTGCAAGATCCTCTTGGGAGTGGTGCAAAACAGCAGTCTGCTCTGTCTGTCCTGTCAGTTTTGGAGGGCTTTGGGGCATTCAGTACTTTGCAGGAGCAATTCAGCAGCCCAGAAAATCAAGTCGCACTGTAGAAAAATTCTAAAGTAAAGGAAGCTCTGGCTTGAGTTTCTACAGACCAAATGGATAGACAATGAATGAAATATTTACAGCAAATAGTATGGGCATGGGCAAACAATAGAACGCAGTTGAGATCTGCCATACCACCCTTGGCCACTGCAGCTGGCCACCCACATGCTCTTAGTTCACCCATGATGGCCTGAAATTTTATTTCCCCATCATTTGAATTTCACCCATTTTTCTGCTTGCAAGATAACTGTATAAAGACTGAAAAATTTCATGCTCCAAAATACACAGTGAGTGATTGATACAGGTTCATTTTAGCTGTCTATAGGCAAAGAGCTGAGGCTGTTCTGTGCATTACTGGTTAACTGTCAATGTGGGGATGTTGGACACTGAAGGTACATGGTGCCATTTCTGCAGACAAACTGGCTGCCCTTGTAACCAGCATTCTGCTGTGGAGGCAGCTCTGCAAACATTTATAACCTGAGCTAACTCATGAGCCTTTATGGAAATACTATAGTGAATTAGATCTTGCTAGTCTAAACAGTGCAGAAAACAGAGAATATTATGAAAACCATCAAAGCAAACTTGTGGTAACATAGGTGGTTGGGATGAATGTTAATGAAAATGTCTCTTTTTAGTACAATTTTAACTCTACTTCATGCATTAGCCCCATTCAACAGATGAGCAGTTATACAGACCTGTGAAACAGAAACGTCTCTAAAACTTCCTTTATTTTTATGTTTATTTATTTATTTATTATTTTGTGAAATATTCCTTTATTTATTATTTTGTGAAATAGACACTATTGAAACTTAGCCATGTGATTTGTTGTTGTTGGCTAAATTCATTGTGTAAATTATTTTTTTCTGTGAGTTTATGGAAATCTATTAGCACACACTGTGTGCTGAACTGGAAAGTTGAAATTTTTCTACAGCCCTTATAAGAAAATCAAGACACATTTCTGATGGACAAATATGTTTGGACTCTGGAGAGTATTTCTGTTACTGATCTGTGGATTATTCACAAAAGGTTTCACACAACACTGAAATCCCCTTCTGTGCAGTGAAATTTGCAGGAAGGCTTTTGCAAGGAAGTCAGAGTAGTAGCAGGGTTTTGGTTTGTTTGGTTTATTTTGTTTTTTTGGTTTTTTGAGGGGTTTTTTTGTAAGCTGACAGCTTGCTGTGTGAAATGGTCATTGTACAAAGATTTGAGAATGGATGCTGATCTTTCAGATTTTACATTTTTGTCTTTGAAGGAATTAATCTGAATAATGATGGAAGCATTGAAATTAACATTTAAAAAAAATCAGGTTGTCTATAGTGAAGTAATTATGAAGGCCTTGTCTATACACAGGTAATGTAAAATGCATCACAACCATGTGTCAAGACCTCCTAAGGTTTTTTAGTATGTAAAAGTTGTAGCAGGATTAGATTGCTTTCTGTGGGGCTAATTCCAAGTTTACTGCTCATGGACAGAAACTAATGGCTTAATTCTGAAAGCAATTCAGATGATGTTTCCACTGTTCCTCCAAGACGCTGGCTGATGAACTGTGATTAGCTGCAGCTGAAAATGTGTGGGTTTGGTCTGCTGCAGTCTTACAGCGAATAGCTTGATCAGATGGTGAATGGAGCAGAGGAGAGCCATCCAGGTCTGACCTGAGGTGACTGGGCAGAGGGAGATAGGAGTTGATTCAGCTCTCTGCTATAGAAATACGCGAGGTGTACAACTTGCTGGGGTGTTGTTTACAGCTTGGTTTTACCAGCTACCACAGCATCCACTGACACATGCCTCCCTGTCCTGCCAGTGTATTTTATGAGAGATGGGCAGGAAAAGGTTATGGGCTGTAATCTGGCAATCTGATGTTAAAGTTCATTGGGTGTCTAAACCAATTGTGGCAGAAGGTCTGTTGCACAGAGGATCCATACAGTCTGTCAGAAGGAAGCAGAATGTCTGCTAAAGCCCAGTGCAGACCAAGTAAGCTCAGCTGTGGCTCCAAAAAGATTGGTGTGGTGAAAGCTGTAACGCAAGCGTGAAGGGAAAGGACAATGAACGTGGGCTGGTGAAGATGGAATTCAAGTGTAAATAGCTGCAAGTACAGCCAAAGTTGAAAGACCAGCTGCAGGCAGCCTTCGAACTAGTCTTTTGTCTGCTGAGGCTGTGAATTTCAGCTCAGGAGAATCCCTGGACAATGGAGTCAAGCTTTTGGATTGCCACTTTCCCCTGGGCATGACAAAGTACTCGGAAATTGAAAAGTAAAGACATTTCAGGAAACCTTTCTGTTTCAAAAAGACTACAAGGTATTCCTTGACCTAGACGACAAGCCACACTTTCTGCACTCTGCATGCATGCAGAAATAACACTTACTTGAATTGCAGGATGAACCAAAAGTATTTTTCTGCCAGCCACTGTGCTTTTGTGTCAGTAAAATGAGCAGGGAGAGCTCACAGTTTCATTGATTTCAAGGGCACCTTTTGCATGTATCAAAACTGGAGTGTTGACCACTTGCCCTCCTGTGAGGTAATCTGTGAAGTAACTCCACACAGCTGTTACCTGAATTGTTGCACTATGCGGTTGGAGACAGTGTTGTTTCTGAAAAGCTACCTGCCTATTGGGCCAAGTGTTGGTGAGAGTATGTGTGTGTACTTGTTTCACGTGGGTTTGTCTTTCTGTTGATATTCCATTTACTCTGAAGATGAATGAAAATCCTTTTTATTTTCCAAGCACTGTGATTTTGATATAGTGTCCCCAGCAGGACACACTCTGTTCAGAAAATAGCAGGTAATAGGACTAAGGTCTCTGCAGCAGATGATACAGCACAGGATGGGAGCTGACAGATGGCTGACAGGGAATGGCAGAGGAAGAGCAAGGATTGCCTCACTAGAAGGCTGTTGTTACCCAGCAGAGGCAAGGGACCAACTTGCAGAGGGACAGTTTTGTTGAATTTCCACTGTCTCAGTGCAGTACCTTCCCAGGGGAAGGGCTCCACTGTGATGAGGAATGTCTGGGGTTTAGGCAACCCATGTGCAGTTGAAAGTAGCAAGTACTTTCTTACTATTTGCTGGTCTTGCTCCTAACTGAATGCTACTCATGACCTACACTGACTTAGGTTGTTAGCTGTTATTTGGGAAACATTCTGCACTTGCCATATAGCAATTGGGGATTTGATAGGAGTTAGTATTTTATTTATGGGTGTAGCAGGGTGGATACATGGCCCAATAACACTAGGAAAATGCACAGAGCTAAGATGTCTCGGTTTAAGGCCACTGCAGGTGGAAATGCTCATTTCACCTGTCTGTTAGATACTTGCTTTAAACCAGGTAAAAAGTTCTGCAACAGCTCTTCAGGCTTCAGAAACAACAACATCCACTAGGACAGAGGAAAATCCCTGCCTTTGGCATTCACTTACCTCTTCCATGAAAATGGGTATTTTTTTATTGAAAGAAAGGTAGTGACAAGTCTATGGGGTGAAACATCCATCCTTCCCACTCCCAGCACTGATGAGTAAGTGTTGAGCGGATTTATATCTTCCCCTTTTCCTCAGAACTTCTGTGCTGCAGAAGTGCAGGTGTAAGCCTTTCCTTCACACGGTTCATTGATTTCCATGCTTGAAAATGCAGGTCTTCCCTCTGCCCTCTGACACCAAATTAAACTTTAATTCTGATGAAGGGGGAAGGACTGCTGAATGGTGGTTCTGCTGAAGGCTCAATGAGATCTTCTGGGAGTTAATTACAGTGCAGGTCTCTTGTCCTGGCAGCTCATTAAATCCCATCCCCCTCCCTGGTCTGCTATTTCCAGCCAAAAGCAGCTTCTTGTCTCCTAGTGGCTGCTATCTTTTCTAGCTAATAACTGCAGCTTGCCTGCTCCTTCCGCTTTTTTTACAGGGAAGGCCTCTCATGCTGATAGCAGCTTGATTTGCATGCTGTCAGAAAAGTTCATCAGCATTGCCATGGAGGACAGTAAAACAAATGGGTCAAATAGTCACGTACAGCTCATTTTGATTTTTGTGATTAGTTATGAATATAAGTAAAAAGAAACAGCTTCGAACTTTGTACTTTTAAAAGGCAAAATTAACAGTCTATTAGTACTTCAGGGCAAATAAGAACAAGGAGATCAACGGCAGGCGTGTAATTCATCACAGTAACTAAATGGGTTTAAATACCGTACTAATCTCAAGACCGCTCAGGAAGGCCCTTTTCTTTAAAAAAATCAAGGGGGAAAAAAGTGAGCGGTGGAAGATAGTCCTTCCATCTCTAGAAAGTGAAACAGAAAGTGTTTCATCACCTCAATGTTTTCTCCACAGCAATTTTATTATGTGGTGTCCTCTCACCCCTCTTGTCTAGCCACTGAAGCACTCTATGCCAGGAACAAAATCCTCCTAGGTTAGCAGCTTCTGCCTGTGCTGCAAAAATGAGCAGTGCCATAAGGGCCCTTGCTCTTGCAAGAAGAAAGCAGTGATTCTTGCTGTTTTTCCAGTGTTGCTAAATCTCATGACCTTTCTGAGGCGCATTGCCTGCTTTGATGCAAACACAGGGCTCCTAAGCGTTGGAGATTAGCCTCCATTTACCAGTTCTCTCCTGGACTTCACTTTCGATTTGGGTTCTCTGTGGGAGCTTGGTTCCTCATGCTGTGGTGATGGGAAAAACTCCAGAGTACATTTCTGAAATACTAAAGAGAATTTTGTTAAAGTGTATTTTCTGTACAGTATGGCTTACCGCAGGCATTGCACAACCACAAGGTAGGCTTTGAAAGATCATGAGACCAGCTTGAAAATCCTGACATTCCTTTTGCTTTTAAAACATTCTGAAGTCTTTTACTTGTCTTCTAGGAAATCAGTTGTCTCTCATGATAACCTTTGCGAGACTGTTTTCCCAGAGCTTTTTCTTGTAAACAAAAAATGAAATACTCCCCAAATCACATGGCTTCAGGAACCTTTAGAAAAGGCACTAAATTTACCCATGAGAAAAGACTTTGCGGCAAGGTTCCATAAACTGCAGTGCTTTATCACCAGGAGTAATCCTCGTATGAAGCAATTGCAAACTTACATTTATGAATATAATATGTCGTTCCTTTTTTAAGAGGAGCCTAAAGAGGGCAGTTCACACTGTGGATAGCATTCAAAGCTTTGCCCTTTTCAGGATCCAGGTTCTTCCGGGTCTTAACAGTATCTAACATGCCCATGCTCCAACCCCTCCCATCTCTCCTGCTCTGTAGCAGCACTCTGCATGCTGTCATTTTATGCATATCATAAAAACCATAGAGTACTCTAGGTTAAAAGTGATATCTGGAGGTCTGTGGTCCATACCCCTGTTGAAAGCAGGGCAAACTGTAATGTTATATCAAGTTGCTCAGGGTGTTCTCCAGTCAAATTTTGAAAATTTCCAAGGACAGAGAATGGAGATCCCACGATGTCTCTGGGCAGTCTGTCCTTGTGCTTAACCACCGTCGTGATGAAGAACATTTTCCTTTTGGCCAGTTGGAATTTCCCTTGCTGCAAAGTGTAATCACAATCCATTGTCTTTTGATTGTACATCTCTGAGAACAGGCAAAATCTGTCTTCTCCATAACCTGCTTGTCTATAGCCCTCATTAGGTAGCTGAAGACAGTTGTTGAGTCCTTTTGTTTTCTCCCCACTTCCCTTAGCCTCTCAAATGTCATATGCTCCAACCTCTAACCATCTTAGTGGCTTCCCTCTGGATTCACTCCCAAAACTGAACACTATTACAGATGTAGCCTCGTGAGTGCAAAACAGAAGTGAGTAATTGTTTCCCTTGACCTTACTGGTGATACACCTGCAAGAGATTACTGTTGATTCATAATCAACTGGTTGCCCACCAGGATCCTCAGGTCTGTTTCTGCAGAGCTGCAGTGCTAGAGAGTCTCCAGCCTGTACCAACACATGGGGTTGTTCCTTCCCACATGCAGGATTTTGCATTTACTAGCTGAAATTCACAATAACCCTTTCAGCCCATTCCTCCAGTTTGAAAGGTAGCCATGTCCTCCCACATCTTGACTGCTTGTCCAATTTTGTCAGGTCTGCTGAGGATGGACAATGCTAGCACCTGTCCTACTACCTCTTGCAAATATACCAAATATTTCCACCTTTATTGATACCTTATTGCAATACATGGATCCCCTGATCTGCTGCCTATGATCACTGTCCCCCTCTTCAGAGCCAAACAGCTGAGGAAATAGAGGAACAGATACCCATAGCAATCTGTTTTACAAAGAAGCTACATTTTTCTCTCAGCCTCTGAGGTTATTTTGGCACACCCCCCCTCCCTTTCCCAAATGCAGCTTGCTGTAGAAATGGCCCTTCTGTTCAAGTGGCAAAGACTGATGAGTCTGCTGCCTGGCTCTGTGTACGTGCTGAAGGCACACAGTGTCCGTTCAGAACGCAGTCAATTAAACAGCAGGCAGCTTTCCTGTGACTTGCTGTTAAAGGATAAGCAGGGAAGGGCCACCTGCACAGCCCTTTAGCAGCTTTAACAAAATCTTTCCTTTTAATGAAGTATCTTTTATATGGAAAGGTTTAGCACAGAATCAAATGCCCACTTGTATGGGTTCCTGACATCGAGGGTTCATTACAAATAGCTGTCAGGACTGCTATCATGGGGGTGCAGGGAGGAATACACTTCCCTATCTGCAGGAAAAAACCACAAACCTAGACTTTTCTTAAGAGTCCACTGTTGACAAGGCTAGTGTCAGGGCATAGTGCTTTGTTCTGCAAGTGGCAATAAGGTGTGGAAAGGCAGGCTCCTGGGAGAAGTGGACAAAAGAACTAATGTTTCTAGCAGATAAAGTTCCCTTCTTGACCTAACTTGTTCTCTGGAGCTGAATCTGTGCTGCTCTTCCTTAGGCTGAAACTCTGCAGACCCCCAAATACCTGTCCAGAGAAAGCTTAGAGTCATTCTGGCTTCTTGTGCACATGGGCAGCTCCTCTCCCCTTGGACTGGCATGCAGACCAAATCAAAACTGAGCCATGGAAAGGAGCAGCCTCAAATTATAGACAGGTCAGAGTTTGGATCCTGATAATTATACGGTACTCCTGGACAAGAAGGCAGGGAGTCAACAAACAGCTCATTTTCTCTTTCTCTTGGCTGGGCAAAATGAGTAGGGGAGGGGGAATTCAGAAACAGATACTTGTGCACACTGAGGTTTTTGAACATAATTTTTAGTCTTTAGCTTTAAAGCCTAAGGGAAGATTGTCATGCATGGGAAGCAATATCACAGTAAGGAAAAAGTCAACAGAATTAATTCAGTTGGAGGAGTCATTTATCCTTCAAAAACAAAATGATCATTTTTAATCGCTTGTTTTCTTCCTCATTAACACATGACTATTTCTTAGCCTTTACCCTGTAGCTAGGAAGAGAGACAAGAAGTTGCTTGTTTATCTTTCAGAAATACCACTCCTTGGCTGGCTAGAGAGGGTTGATCATGCATGGGAATCTGGCTCTCTCCATCCAGAGAATGATCAAAGGCAAACTTATTTAGCCCCCTGCATCCACAGTGCAGCACTGTTTGCGCTCGTCTTCCACAAACATCATCACTCAGCAGCAGCTGCAAGAAAATCATTAAAAGAGCTAAAGTGAAAAGAATGACATAAAAAGCATGTTAGAGATCCCCCTTTAAGATAAAAATTGGGCTCCTTTTGGCTTGACTAATCATTGAGCAGGACAAGCTGTCACCGTGGCTATGGAAATGATCCTGCTTTTCGCATTCTGTCTGTTTGATACTCCACCTCCATGGTCCCATAAAGGGAGCAGTGGAGAGAGGCTTGAAGACTGAACTCTAGTTACCCCAGTAGCAGCAAAAAACTTCCACCTGGTACACAAGGGGTGTAAGGGGTAAGCAACAATCACCTGTTTCACACTAGCACTGTCGAGCAGTGGGAATAGTACAGTGGCAAAGAGCAACTCTGCTGCCCTGTGAAGTGTTCACTATGCTGTTCAGCGGCAGTGTTAAGAGGACAAATACCTTTGGGTCTCCTGTGGGCTGGCACTAGGCAGAGCTTGGCTTTCCTGTACCCTTCAAATCCTGTCACCGCTGAGATCTGGGAAGAAACCCTGTCCCTCTGTATTGTGGGCAGGTCCATTTCTGACTAACAGAGGGACAAACATTTGTGAAAGCGGTGAAGGCACTACAAGTGGGGATGTGGCAGAGCAGAGGGCTTATCTGCATAGTACAGTGCTCAGTGAGGCAGCCTTACTGTGGAACAGAACTATCCAAATGGGTCATCAAGCAGAGTGATGCAGCATAGAGACTTGCCCTGGTTTGCGAAGTCCCCTACAGTGTTCTTTGATTCTCTTTAAATCCTCGGTATGGGGCCAGAAATAAAGCCCAGAAAGACACCTGAGCACATGGTCTCCAAGAATTACGCAGGTCGTTGAAACGAGGCAGAGGCCAAAGTGCTCTGCACACGCGGGAGCTCAAGGAAGCTGGGTCTCTCCATGCCATGTAAGGACTTGGAGGAACCTCTCAAACAAGGGATCTTCAGCTAACTTTGTTGTTCAGATGTTGAGTTTTGAGGTTAAGAGTTACTCTGGCTCTTTGCCACAGACAGCTGTGCTGCATCCCTCCCTTTGGTGTAGTCTGCCAGGGTGACTGTACAAGCAGTACATCATCAATGCTGAGGAGAGAACCTGAACAGAGCAAGGTGGTGTAGAGAGAAAGCAAATAGGAGGGAAAGGGGATTTGGAAAGAAATAGAGAAGATGGAGAAATAGAAGAAGATACTGCAAGGACATCTGAAATTGACAAGGTTCTGGATCTTGAAGAATATAGGGACCTGAAAGATGTGAAAGAAAGGAGAATCGGAGGTACCTAAGGAAAGAAAAGAAGAGAATAGGAGAAGTAAGATTAAATTAAGAGGAAAGAAAATGGAAGCCAGCTAGGAAACAGTGGGGGAAAATAGTTGGAGTGGAAAAGTATGGGAAGCTGCAGAGAAAAACACTGGTAGGAGAGAAAAGTCTGTAGTTGGGTTGTGGTTGTTTGAAGTTGTTTGAGGGAAGAAAGAGAAGGAAGGGGGTGGAACAGCTGTGGTGGGTTTGCCCTTGGCTGGGGGC
>NW_010155990.1:0-11858 GCF_000699245.1 Pterocles gutturalis | reverse complement strand
TGGATTACCAGTTGGGGTTCCCTTGTCCTACAAGGACAAGCTACATATTCTAGACATTGCTTTCAGTCAGTCACAGAAATGCTTCCCCTTTCTTGAAGTTCCGAGGAGGCTGAAATCCTAAATGGATCAAGGGAATTTTCCTCCACAAAGCCACTCCAGCTGTATCAGTGAGCTGGAATGACAATGGGCATAAGGCAGAGATGCCCTATGGGCACAGATGGCATAGAGCTAGAAATGCCAATAAATACATTTTCAGACAGCACTTGACAAACCACATCAGTACCTGACTGTGTAACACCATGTTATGGGGTTTCTATGTGGGCTCAAAAATTACATCACGTCTGTCTTAATATGCCATAGATGGCTCCCTTCCTAATGGAAATTCATGTGCCATTTCTGTAAGCAGCATTGTCCAACTTTAAAGGTATTATCATCCACTTAAAGTCATGGTCCAATTTCTGCACAGACTCACACCTCACAAAGCCCTATTAAATCTGTGAAAATCTTGGCCCACTGTCAGAAAGGCAACCAGAATAACATTTTCTAACATACACAATGTTCTCTCATAAACATGATCTTGTTTTACCTGCTTTTGCTGGTTTTATATCAGTATAATCACTTCTAATACAAGTAGGATTTGAAGAACAGACCAAAACACTGTCATATATTAGTACTATGAATTGTTCATATTCTGCCTTTTCCCTGAAAGTGCAGAGGGTCCCAATAATTAGAACAAAAGTAGATTTTACAAGTAGTACTGAAAGACATTTAATACTACTCAAATTCTTTAAAGGTGATGTTGCTTTACCACGCAATGTAGATTTATAATCCAGAACTCACTGAATGCGGTATCTAAAATCTAGCTATAGTCGCAACTAAAATAAAGCTATGTACCTAAGTTGAGAAAGAAGGCATTTTAAAACTTATACTGGCCATTATGTCCCCCTTTTGCTGAGAAGGAAGTGAAAGCATTCAGTCAGTGCAGGATGACAGAGCCACAGTACGAAGAAAGATTCATTTTATATCCCTAAATCTCTGGTTTAAGATTGAGTTTATAGTTCTGCAAACTGTATATATGACAGAGAGAGGGAGGGAGGGAGGGAGGGAGAGGGATAGGGAGAGAATTGCTTGTTGTTTTGGTCTTGAAGTAATACAGAAGCATATCTAGGTAGTGCATACTATATATTCTAAAACACAAAGAAGTGGAGAAGAGGAGCCAAGGAGAGAGAGACAGAATATTTGCAGAGAGCTGGTTACAGTTTGTTCCAGATTAAACACTTTTTTAATGGAAATGTGACCAGTAACAGTATCCTATTGAAGGGCATTTGAAATTTCATTACATTGATATTTTTTCATGCCATACTTTACAGCTCACTTTATTAGTTCTAATGTAGCACAGTTCTAATTCATCGCTGATTGATTGATAGTAACTTTGACATGTTAAGACACAATCTAGCAAATATCACATATGTAAACTACTTTTGTATAACAAAGGGTTTTCTAAGTCAACACAAGGCAGTATAATGTTGCCAATATAATGAATAGTAAGTAATAGGAATAGGCCAGTATAGTCTTTTGAACATGTGCCATTTAAGAAAAAATACAAACAATCGTTATATTGCTTTTTTCAAAACTTCAACTGTGTGGATGTATTTTTAATATTGTAAGAGAATTATGGGCATAGCTACTGTTTCTAGGAAACATACATCTTTTGTCACTAGAGCAGTAAAGTGATTAACTGTGTATTTGTTCTTGATGTTAAACTCATTCTGGCAGAACAACTTTGGTTTCAAGAAATAACTACTTTATCTTCAAATAATCTTGCTTTGCTTCTTTTCTGTTAATATATTTCTAATGCAGCAAGTGAATGGTTTAAGCATCTGCCAGAATAAAGATTTGCCAAGAAGGATCCAAAAACTGACATAAATTTATTTTCCTGCAAATGCAGTAAACTTCTCTTTGTTTGTCTTCTATGTAAAGATGGAGGGGGGAAATCCACGTAACAGACTTTACAATGATATTCCCTTTTCCTTGTTTTCTTTTTTCCAGCACTAAAAATATGTCTTACCAGCTGACCAATGGCAGCACAGTGTTTCTTTTCCAATATAAAGATTTTCCCCTTCTGTTTTGTTTCTGTTTCTGTAGAAAACTGTTGGCTAATATGTGATTTACACTCTGGCAGTTACACAGATCCTTTTCCCTACCTGTTTTGCTCTTGAATTTAGCTATATATATATATTAACTTTCCTCCAAATCATTTATCTTAAGTGAATCAGCATAATTAAAATTATAGGTTTCAGAATACACCTACCAGAAAATATTACTGACTGCTTTTGTAAATGCTACCACAATAGTTTGGCAAAATGGATTTTATGCTGTGTAATGACTTTCCTGACTCTGCACTTGGAGAGTTCACTTTCTGAGTAACCAGACAATAAAACCTTATTAATTCTGTACACTTGCTGATTTGACAGGGAGGAGACAAAGCAATGCAGGGGAACTGGATATTTGTAATTACAATAAATACGGGTACCTCTTGAGCCAACACTGAAGCAAAGCCATTGCAGTGAGTTTCCTCTGTGCAGAAAAGCAAGCCTCTCACAATTCCTCATTTAATAAATATTTATGATAATTAAGAAATTTTACGTGTCATGCCATCAAACTACTTCTATATTCTAACATTATTTCAGAGATTACTGTTTTGCAAACTGGTTTGGAGCATGATTTGCTATGTCAATAGAAGGATGGACAGTCACTGTGTGGTCAACAAAGTCTCTTCTGTCACATTGAAATCCACCTGAAGTAACCCAAATGTCTTCTGAATATTCACTGTATAACCCAGAAAATCTTATTGTCACAATCACATTATGTTTCATGACCTAATTGACTTATATTCTTGATGGCAAGGTAGGTTTCCAACAGCTTCTTTTTAGAGTTGTGTCTGTTTACTCAGCAAATACAAGTTATGCACAGATGACCCAGCACCTAAAATTTTTGTGTTTTAGGATCTCACCACCTCTCTTGTTTTCTTTTCTGTTTCCCTCTCAACCAACAAGGAAGGAAATAAAAACACTTTTTCTCTCAGCCGTTAATTTATTCTTCTTGTACACTTTTTTTCCTTTCACATACCAATTGCTTGAATTAGATTTGGAAGAGCTCTCTCATTAGGTCTTCTAAAGATAATTGCATTTTTTCAGAAGCTCTGCTCATTCTGAGGTCCAAACTGACTCATTACATTTTCTGATAGCTCAGTAGGTAAACAGTATGGGGGGTTTTATGTTAACTTTTCATGAGAGAGTGCTATTTTGCTGTTAAAGGCTGGTTCCAGACTGTTAAAGGCTGGTTCCAAAGCTTATTAAAGGTGCAAAGCTCTCCTGAACTCTTCACTGTGGCTCCAGTTACAGTTCTAGAGCTATAAAGCTCTAGTTATATTTTTGTTTTCTAAACAATCCTTGAAGTTTTATTAATATGGTGTAAATCCTTTTACAGCTCTTTAAAGCTACCTCGTTGTTATTTTCTGTGTGTTTATTTCTCCTAGATGTAAGTTTAGTTAAAAATGGAAATGTGAGTTGGAAAGATAATTCAGTTTTAATTTCTAAAGCCTATCAGTTTTAAATTACTATATTTTTGCATAGCAGTCTTTTAAAGGCAGAGGGAAAGAAACCATAGCATGCTTGTGGTAATGATGTTGAAAATATTTTTGAAAAAAAAGGAGAGGGAAGGCAGAAAGGGAGAGAAATGGGACTTTGGACCAGGTGTTTTACTTGAGACTGACAACTGTTTTTAAAACACTGCTGACCCTTTAAGCCCGTATCCTAGCACAATATGTTTATGTGATACATTGCAAATAGAAAAAGAGAAGATTCTCTAAATATTGGACTAAAATGGGAACTTACTTAGACTGAAATATTATAGCAAGATTTACCAAACAATGTCTGAAAAAGTACCGTGACTACTACAATGTCATGACAGAAGTGGAACAGTTTTATTTAAAGAGGCGTATTTTCCATATGGACTTGAACTGAAGCGTACTGAAGTCAATGGAAAGACTCACTTGAATTTTAAATATGGATCTGTATGAGGTGCTTTTGGCAGTGTAAAATGTTCTAGATTAAATAGCTCACTTCTTTATTTTTTGCGTGAGCTGCAACTTGTCCTAACTTTCTATACTTACTAATTGTTTAATTAACAAAGTAGAGTCAAATGTGGGGGTTTGAGACATATTCAGAAGTTATTTTTATGCTCAGAGAGGAAAAATTACAGCTAATTTATTAGAACTTGAAAAAGCAACTTTTGAGTAAGAATAAAATGTCCATAGAGTGAAAATATTCCTCACAAAACAGATTGATTTACTAGAATTTGTTCATGTACAAACACAGCCTAAGAGTTAATTCTGACTTCTGTGAATCTAAATTTCCCTGCAGTTGTGATAAAATGACCATTATTCAAAGAGGGGCATTTACGGGAAAGTCTACTTACGTATGGCAATTCCGTGTCTTGGAAATGTCTTCGCTAACCCTGATGGGTTTAATCCTGGAATGAATGATGCTGGGTGTGATTGTGCTGACCACTTTGAAAAAAGATAATTTCACTCTCTCAGTGACAGAGAAGACTGCTAATAGAAACAAGCCGAATGAGAAACTATCCATTGCAAAAACTCCATTAATGCATCTTAATGAAAGCACAAGAAATTGTTATGATTTTCTTTCTCCAAAACAGTATGTCACATATTCAGACAGTAAAAATGTTGCAATACTCATCAAAATTTCTTTTGTGAGCTTTTAGTAGCTCCAGTGTTTTTTCTCCAGAACTTTGCTCCTGGAATATGCCATAAACATGTTGGATTTCTGCTGAGGAAAAAGAAAAAATCCAAGCGCAGGACAAATGTGTTTTGAGGCCAAGAAATAGTGTCAGCAAGTAAGCGAGAGAGATGGAATGAACAAAGAAATGCTGTTTTGTGTTCGCTGTGTGTTCCACGGAATAAGGGCTTGCTTACAGCCCTGTGGGCAACTAACTGATGAGATTAATGACAGTTAATAAGATTTAGTGCTTCAGAAGTTTATTGCAAGAAGACAAAAGAAAAATTATATTAATTTTCCCACAACATGCTTAACTTTGTGATATTGCACACGTGCATGTACCATGTATGGTGTTTTTTAGGTCAATAAAGAATTATTTACTGTACTTACGTGCACAAATAGAAAAGCTAGCATGATTCTTGTGGACAAATTTATACTGTTGGTGAAATTTCAGCTTTTAGAGATCTCAGTTTTTGAGGCTTTCAGATTTGTAAGTTTGAGGGTACAATAACACATTTTTTTCATTCATTTTCCTTTTTTAAGTTTGTGGATTAAAAGAGGGGCAAGACAGGGGTTGATACATTACATCCTATCTCTCACAGTCAGTACAGTTTATATAGAAAGTCCAAAGGATGAAATGAATTGAGTTGGTGCATCAGGCTAGCATGCATCTGGTATGCCAGTTTTTGTCATCAGCAGTGTACAAGGGAGGGATCTGGCTAGTGCTTATATCCCAAACTCTGGAAAACAGATGGCCATTTGCATCTGGATCAACAGGACAAGCACCATAAAGGTTCAGATGCATGCTGACTCTGCAACAAGGTATTTTACATACGGAAATGTCAAACGAAAATGTACTCTTGGACATGGCATAGACTATAATAGATTTTTCGAACCACTGTACTTATGCATTAGTGTATTCAAGATGCCAGGCCCTGGGATGAGAGTGTAATTTGCTTCAGTACCCTGAGGAGCACCCTCACACATGTCAAATACACCTCACTTTGTCTCTGCAATGCAACCCCTTAAATGCAAAAACAACATGCTAAATTAGGTTTGCCTTGTGAGGCAAACTGACAGAGAGAGGACACAGTTGGTCACTCATTTTGTGATGTGCCTCACCTTGTGCGGGCACTGTGATCCACACAGTACCTTCAAATCATGTAACATCAAACTTCCAGAAGGCCAAACCACATGGACAGATTCACTGACTGGGTTGTGGGTGGGAGGAAGTCTGTTTGCCTGAAACACAGAGCCAGGTTCAGAACAACTGCCTTGAAATTCATGTAAAGCAGTCCCCAGTGAGTAAGAAAAAAAAATGAAAGATTTGTTTTACTAGTGTAAACATTAAATCAGGACAAATAAGTGAGTAAAAGGTGCTTCCCAGAAATAAAGCAAGTGTCAAAAAAGAAAAATAGTTGCACACACACAAACACCTCAGGCTTCATAACTGGCTCCCTCCTTGATTTCTCATTCCATTTAGTAGTACTTCTGGTGATGTTTTTGGCCTTTCATTCAACATATTCCAGAGTTTGTTTGCCCTCGTGAATGACTGCACATTTCCTAGGCTGCATTATATCTTTTATACAAGAGATAAATAAAAATATGCAACTGGAAGCCAGCCTGAAACCTCTGAGGTGAATTTCACATCTGAGTAGGAGTGCTTGCTCAGGGTTTAACACCCTGTAGAAGCTTCAGATTGTGACCACGGGATCATCTCTGTGAGCACTCTTCATTCGGTAGCAGTGAGGACACATGCTTGCCCCAAAGAACTGAAGGACGCACATTTATGTATATTCAGGGCAAAAGTGAAGCAGAGAAGGGACAAATATTTCTCCCAGTGGTTTGTTCAATAGTGGTAAAATGGTGGGGAGAAAAGGGACATTAGCCTTGCTCCTCTCCTAGTATTGTTGCTACTTTTTCTGTGGTGGAACTCATCTGCGTCACCGCTTTATACATCTAAATTACTCAAGGTTTATGTGGGAGAACTGGATTTAACTGTAATTTGACAGTCTCCTGAGGTACCTGAGAGCAAAAGAATATTTTAAGATAGCTCTACAGGTTACGTTCCTGGATAATTACGGATTTCAAAGTTATGATTTGAGAGGAAAGGCAGCTATGGAAACTTTTAAATGGTCTAAATATTTTGCACTTCAGGAGTTAAAATGAAACAATTAGAAAAATATTTACAAAATTTATTTTTTCAATGGAAGTACCAGTGGGACTTAACTACTTTATTAATTTTGGGGTGGAGTCAGACAAACAATAAAAATGTGATTTTCCCCTCTTCACACAATAATACCATTACAATTAAGAGCTACCTGGAAGGTCTTTCCTTTTTCCTGAAAAACTCAAAAACAGCTCTTTAATGTAATTTGCTTTTTAAATACAGTATTTTGCTAATTTCATAATTGTCTCGTGTCTAGAATTACTGATAAAATGTAAGCAAATACATTATACAATATTCAATTTTGTTTACAAAAGTTTTTGCAATATTTTAGTATATATAGTTCTGGGTCACTTCAAACTTACTAGAAACTCTCATTTCTGTTGTGCCTTGTCAAAATCAGAAGTATCCCATTTCAATATCTTATCAGACATGTTCACTTCCAAATTTTCATTACACTTACCCTACTATGAAAGCAGGCTTTTTCTCTTTCCTCTGCTAGCTATCTAGTTACCACACCTCTGTCATCATCATGGAGAGCTTAACAAAAATGACCTAGAGAAACTTAATAGAATTTTCCTCCTTGTGAAGTAATCCTCCCATTTGTATAGCCAGCTGTGATATTTTGTCAGACACACAAACCAATTCTAATAGCCAAATGACAGCCCAAGATGCAAGCATTTGCCACCACATTTTGACATGCTAAAACCAAAGTTGAGCTTTTAGTTTGAAGAACAAAACTTGATGCCATCTGACAAGTCACCAAGGGGTCCCTGCTAGTGTTTCAAGGATGGACACTATGGACAACATTAAGAAAAAATTCTATTTTTTTACAGATCATCTGGCCCATTCTGTTAGTTACAATTTTAGTTGTTTGGAATTTTAATTAGAAAATAACAATAATTTCATATGAGTAGAAGTTAATTCCATGGGATACGATGCTGCTTCTGCTTTCCAGTGAAAGTCTGAGTTTGGTTGTTCTGTAAGAGTTTCTTCAGAGCTTCTACATTTTTTTTATTGAAATATTCCTGTTTCTCTACTGTGTATTCTAGAATGGACTTTAAGAATAGGCTCTTATGTTCCCAGTCTATGCTGATGACAGAAGCAGTGTGCGTAAATTCCACAAATACTTTATTTCTGCAGCAAAGACTTTTATCAATGGAGAAATGCTATCTTGCTTACAGGGAATTGGAATGTTGCCACTGAATTTAATGGAGACATGATTTTAATCCTGATACATTTTATGGGAACTGCAAGGTACTGAATGCCATTTTCTCAAAAAAGCTGAAGAGAACTGAAAGAACATAATACCTCAAAAGATCAGAACTGGACAGAATATGCAATACGTGTGCAAAAGAGAAAATGTAGTGATACAAGGATTCAGTCCTGAAAATCTTGCCTACATCATTCTTGCTGTTTCTTTAGTTCTACTCCTGGTGGCAAACTCAGTGCTCAGAAATAGGTATTAACTGGATTAGGGAACAAAATAACCTTCTATGGTTCATTCATTCCTGTAAGAATGGACTTTTAAATCTTTCAATGTACACTGGATAACTTTTAGATGCACTGCTGAAGCAATGTATATTTTCTTGCTACTGGGTGATTCATAAGGCTTTGTTATTTGTACTGTGTTCAACATCCTCTTTGCTTTTGGGGGGTGGTGAATACTGAAGACTGAAGGGGGGGTGTAAGCAAGCATATTGTATATTACTTTCAAAATCTAACATGCAATAATTTTTGTAGGGTCCAATTTTTAGTTGTTACAAGCACCTCACACTAACTTCTACTGATCAGCAATCCCTAAAGCAGGACTCATTAGTAAAACTTCTCCGTATTTATCCAAGAACATATCCAAATATATAATAGCCTCTCCATCCCTCTAGATTTTATGACAATGGGCAAAGTAGTAAGCATCAGGCATATCTTGCTCAAACAATTGATAATTTACTGCCTACATACATACAGGCTGAGGAAAAGAGCTACATGAAGCATCATACATAAAATATGATATTTGGGATATAAAAAAGGCCCCTTTTGGTTTTGATAGTGAAACAAGTCACACCTTTTAAAATACCCATTTTTCTTCTATTTCTTATTAATGCCCTGTTTGCTTCAGTCCTACTTTCTTCTCCATGACAATATGGAAAGGTTGGTATTTTGTAGTAGACTTCCACTGCAGCTGTCCTTGTAGATATTCAAGCCTGAGTTGCTATTGGAGGCAAAATAGAGCTTGTTTGGTATGATAAGGATACAGAAAATAAATCCAAGAAAGCAACAGATTTGAAACAAAAATATAACACCTGCCAGGCAGCTTACTCACAGTATAAACAAGGTTTAACACCAGCAGTAGATCAGCAAATACTGGTCTGAGCACACACATGTTTAAATATCACAACTTGAGTACAAGAAAAATTGTTTCACACAGTTGGTATTTCAAATTGCTTTTGGATTCAATAGCTGCTCCTAGAACAATAGCTATACCTGATACAGAGGCAGTGAACAGATTCAGTTCAGAAATCTAATAAGCCAGAAAAGGAGTTTTCCTACCTTCTTTTTGGTTTTAGCACAGAATATAGTTCTAGACAAGGAGAAATATAGGACTACTACAATCTAAGCAGGTATTTAGAATGATCTGTTTAAGTGTTTCCTCCAGGCTACTGTCTTTCCCAGGGAGATTTATTCTTCTCTAGAATAGGTTACAAATAAACATTTTAAAAGTCAGCTCCCTATCGATATTAAAATCAACTCAAGCACAGTAGCTTGTGATGGAGGATCAGATATGACTTGTGGAGTGAATGGTCTCATTGCTGACTTAGAGCTCAGGCTGCAGGCATATGGCAACAGATGATCACCATTAGGGGCATTAATATAAGGTTAATTGTGTGGGTCAGGCCTCTGCTGGCAGGCACTGGCTACATACAGCTGTGTATACTATCATCAGCTGAACAGGAGCCGACGGAAACAATCTATATTCTCTGCTCTGACTACCTGTCCTCCCTAGCACAGAAGGAAAACAAGCCAATGAATGATTATTGAATTTGAAAGCACTAAAGCAAAAACCTTTTGGTGTTTGTATCCTCAGCTGGCAAGTCAAAGAGACATTTGTTTTTGCCTTTTGACAGCCTAGTTTTTAACCCATGATAAGGGATTTGAAGGCATCATTCCCATAACTTCTGCCTCTTTCTGGACTCAGAGCAATAAATAGTACCCTTAGGGTTATCTTTTCCTCCTTCTCCCACTGGTGAGCAAGTGGTATGGAAAAGCATCTTCCAAACAGATGGATCTGCTGGTGACGAAATGATCCCTTTCTACTGAGGAGTGATGATAAAGCTTTAACCCTCCCTTTCATAGTGAAAAGTGGCAACGGAATTAGATTGAAGGGGCAATATTCAAGCACTAAGTGAAGGAACGGAACAGAATTCAGGTACTTCTGTTGTCTAACCTGTTTAACCCTATTAAAGTCCACAGAAATAGAGGCAGTTGCCGGATGGCAATATTTAAGGAAAGAACCCACATTCATACCATTCATATTACTATCCACAGCTTTTGGGTGTGTTGATAGAGTTGCCATCTGTTCCAAACAGATTCACTGCAACTTGCTTCTCTTCCCATATTTCTGGAACACTCTCTTAAGGGCAAAATTGAGCAAAGGAGCAGAATAGCCACCTTAAATATCAACCCTAGTTCCCCAGTATGATAGATCCAAGAAGGTCTCAATTCTGAATGTGGTTTCCTGACAGGAAGCATGGAGAGAGAAGACTGCAGTACCCTGGAGAAAACTGGTTTGAGGTCATCAGTAAATGCAAATAAAATAAGGCATAACCACAGAAATGGCAGTAACATTTTACAAAAATGGTGTAAAATCAGTAATGTCCTCCACTACATAGGTGAAACATATTCAGTCCTACGGGTAAGTAGATTATTTTATTCCAGCTCAATGAGGATGCAAGTCAAAAATGTAGTCATGTTAGAACAAGAGAAAGTAAGCAATGATGATAATTAACAATGCTTCCTTTTCCTGAATAAAATTCTTGGGACTAAATTAATTTTGCTGTCAATGAAGCTTTGTCAAAATGTAGCCTGGATTGTTAGAACCATGGAGGCAAAGTGAATCCTACTATCCTGTGAAGAATAAGGATGTTTTGAAGGCTACCTGCATATCTTCTGTGTTCAAAGTCTATCTGTGTAACATGCTGAGGTTTTTTTGTGGGGGGACAGGTTACATGCTGTTGCTTTAAGCTTTTCGAGTTTCAGCTAGATAGAATTATATGTATTCACTCAGTGTTTTATGGTCTCAGATACATTTCTGTTATAGGCTATATTTTATGTGTATCTAGTCAGTCCACCTAAGCAAAGAGATTAATTTTAAGGGGAAAATAACTGTGACACTTTATTTTTCTTTTCTTTATTTCCAAATATTTTTGACCCAAACATTAGCCTCTTTATGTCTAGCTCTTTATAATATCTTTGATCTCTCCATGGTTTAGACAGAGTATTGACTTTTTTGCTCTGTGCAAACCTGAGCAGTGTTGCTAAACATTTTAGTCATGCTTACATAAAACCTCCTAGAAAGCCTAACCTGAGCCCCTTGAGTTCAGGTGATGCCTCTTCTCCCTGACCTCTTCTGCCAAACAAAGGAGAAGGGGAGGGATCCCTTAAAGGGATGATAACCACTTTCTCTGAGCCTAACAGGAAAACATACCTGGTGTTTTAGGCAGTGAAATACGCAATGGTAACCCTAAAACATGAAGTGTCGGGGAAAGGATCCTTCATGTGCACATACATACTTTTCCTGCAGCAGAGGGAATTGAATGTCATTTGGTGAGGAGACGTTTGTTAGAGTCTGAATATAAACTAAAACACACTAATGGGAATGAAACAAACAGGGAAAG
>NW_010155989.1:0-14348 GCF_000699245.1 Pterocles gutturalis | reverse complement strand
CTTGGTGATGTCGCTGTCCATCACTCAAGAACATCACAACAAGCCTGGCTGAAATCAGGTTACAGGTCCAGGATGCTGCAAATCATTTTCGCAAACAGATGACATCAAACCAGCGAATACTGCTGTGCTGGTGGCTTCAATGGTGCCTGATTTCAGTGGGAACCCTCACTGTACATACAAAGTGTAGAGGCTTGGAGCTGGGATCTCACTAATTTTTATTTTCTACTGCAATTAATATTGAATGTTTTGCAGTCCATTAGGTGGCCTCGTGTCCAAATTGTTCTGAATTAATAAAGTCTCATTGCTTCCACGACACGCTACGAAGAGTGGCAGGGAATACTGAAGGGAATGCAAGTAATGCTTCTGACCTGTGTTATGGAGAACAAAAACCCCCACATGCTGGTGCTGAAGATGTGCCTGCTGGCTGTGTCTGGTGCAGGAAAGCATCTGCAGCGCTGAAGGACACACACTGGTACACCACCAAGACCAGCCTCTCTCCAAGGCCTCCTCTAGAGGGAGGGCTGGACCTTAGATCCAACCTAATGGTGTCAAATCTCATTCCCTAATCCACTGTGCACCCCCCACAGCTCTCCCAGCTGAGACCTATGAAAGGTTCCTGCCATGGCCGTGTGGGACCAGGTGCCACCTCCACTACTGGGGAGGCAAATGGTGAGGGCTCTCTGTGGACTCCGTTTTCTAGTGTGATGTGAGCCAGGACAAGCAAAATGCCATTGCCAGGGTGCAGGGAAGGTTGGTCCCTAAGGGTCAGGGAGATGTTCTACAGCGCCTGAGCATGATGAGCAGGGACTGAGGGTCTGGGCTGGGCTGAAATGGGGTCCTGGGAATGGGCAGGCATGGGGAAGGTTGTCCAGGGACATGAAAGCCTGTTCATGTCCATGAGGGCTCTGACAGCTCTCTCTTGATCTCATGTCATTTTCTGAAGAGTTCACTTTCTTCCTAACATTATCCCTGGAGGAAGCAACATCTTCAGTTGTCTGTCTTTAATAAATGCACATAAAAATTGAAGCTAATCAATACCCGAGTCTCATTAGCCCTTTTTGATCTCCCTGAGATTCTCATGGTGCAGGGGACCATCACTGCTTCAGTTAAATATTGGAGATTTAAAAGTTTTCTTTAGGTCATTTTATCAAACATCCTTGAATTTCCAATGAATTAAATAAAAACTTACATGACATCACTGAACTAGCCTAGCTATGTAGGAACTGGCTTGTAAGAGCAATTATAGAACAATCTGAAGTTAATTCTAGTAGGTGAAGCTCAAATTAATTTTGTTGCTGTTGACCCTTTACATCCAATGACCTGGAAAAGTGGTCTCCCTCTCTTGTATTAAAATTCTAGGAACAAAACAGCTTCATTAAGTCGATTAGTTTGCATACATATGTTAACAAAAGGACTTCACTGTGGGGGAGGAAAAATTCAGCTGAAAAATCAAGCCCAAATTCAAGACTGTTAATCTATGGGCTGCTTCTCTGACATCAGATTGTCAAAACTTCATCTAGATTTATTTTACTGTTCTTAGCTAGAGGCATTATTTGTTCTCCTTAACCAACTTGCCATACAGCATGTATTACCAGCAGGATTTACATGAACTCCTGGGACTGAGGAGTATAAAACACCTCAGAATAAAAATCAGCAGCATAATTCTGAAAGATTTAACGTACTCAGGGCTACCTTTGCGAATGAGCAACACCCCACTCCAGGCAGTCCACAGCATGTTCTGGTGCTTTCAAAGCCCTCTGAGTGACGAAGCCCACTCTGGTGCTCCGTGGCTGTGCAAGGGACTGAGGTGGATGGCATGCAATGTTGGTTAAAGTCAGTTATGTTGTGTCCTTGACTGGCATGTGGAGAACAATAAAAAATTTGATAATTGTCGCAGCTTAGTTGGTCTCCAGGAAAGCTGAGGTTCAAGTACTAAAGCAATGAAGAATGATTGTTGAAGTTGTAGTGGTAATACATTGCTCTCTGCTTGTAGTTGTATGGAGAAGCATAGGAAAATAGATGCACTAGGCAAGAAGAAATTCTGCTGGGATTATTAACCTAGATAAGAGGTATTCCTTACAGAAGTATAGAGTGCTTTGTTCTCCCATGGTAAAATCTGGGAAAAATTTGTAAAATCATTCAATGTCATGTTGTAGCAGTCTTGAGCCTCCAAAGTGCCAGTATCTCCTTCCACTTCTAATCAGTTTGGTCACTGAGGGAGCCAAATTACTGCTTCAACCAGATGCTGTCCAGTCAAAAATTTCTGGGGCTCCTTCCCACAGTGCTGTGCTCAATATAGATTTTTTTGATGTCTCAACCCAGTCAAAGTTTATTTTCTGTCACATACTTAAAATCCTGATTCCTCAAAGGGTTGATACATAAAAGTTTTCTGTATGTTTTACAGAATAGCAGCAGTCATGAAAAAGTTCTGATATGTATTAATTTTGCCTTCCAAGTCATGCATTCTGATAAATTTTCTGTTATATATCTGTTAATAAGTAGACCTTAGCAGAAAGCTGGCTTCATTGGGGCCAGTGTATAATCATGCCAAAGCTCTGACAAATGATATTTAAAATGAACAGGTATGATTTCACTTCCTTATTCTGCAGACAGATAATTATTTACAGATCTGGTATATCCAAATACAGTAAAACATTGTATAATATGAAAAGGATCATAAACGTTTTTTGTTTTTGTTTTTTTTCAGGCCATTTACCTTATAGTGATGGGTATTCCTCAGCAGTACTGGAGGCTTCACCATGTCACTTGGGTTAAGGTGGTGGTTGTAGGTAGACAGCCATCTTTCTGTGGAGGACAGATGTACCTCTGATAACTCCTCACAGGTGGTTTTAAATACAACAATCATCTCCATAGGCTTGCCTGAGTCAAGACCGAAAATATGAGACTTAATATACCTGTGGCACTTTCACTGGTGGATGTGTTGTCTGTGGAGCTGGCAGGAGACACTTCTTTCCTCCATCTTGATTTCAATACATTTTCCACAATCTCTGCCTGAAGCCACTCTTGCAGCTTTATACTGGGAAGGTAACACCACCAAGGAAAAAGATAATATCAGTAATTTTTACCCATGCATTCAGATGGTCACAGTCTTTTATGTGAAACAAGGAAAGGACAAGACCTGGCTGAAAATCTCCTGTGCTCTTCCACAAGCTTTATGATTTTTTATAGCTTTTCATCTTTTTAGCAGTTACAGGGAGACTGGGTTCCTTTGTCAGGTCATTTTTTGTTCACTCTTCAGTCTTGTGCAAACCTGCTCAGCTGTTCTCCTTTCATCACAGAATAACAGGACTGATCAGTCTCAGAGTATGAAGTCTTGCTCAGATATATGCAGTAGGTTTTTTTAGTATGAACTGCTCTCCAAGGAATCCTAGAACCAAACTGTATCAATAAGCTATTAATGATTTATTTAAAATCAGGCAATTTCTGTGCAAAGCCTATCTTCTTCTTTCAAACTCATAAATAAATAAATAATGTTAAACTTGTTTATATTTATTTTTGGTTAACAAATATTTTTACAGTGTCTGTCCTAGGCCCCATGTTGTTTTTCTGCTGCACAAAATGCAAACAAGATTAATGTTTCAGCAGAAGTCATCAAGATGTCCCAAGATGCAGATTTTCTGCTGTCTAGCCTGGAGGTGTGTGGTGAGAGAGAAAAATACTCTATAAGGAGGTGCTGAGACAGGGTTAAAAATGTATAGAAAATTTCTGTAAAACAACAAGAAAATTCTGAAAGACTCTCCTTATCCCCAAGGACTTTATTGTGAACATAATGTCTTTATTTCTCCTTATCACCTGGGTCCTTATCACCAAGGAATTTAATGTGGACATATTGTCTTTGTCTCTTCAGATCTGTGTTTCAGATTCAGTACTCCATCAAGATTTGTTGAGGATGAAATTACTTGAACACCATTACCTGTGGACTCAGCCATGTTGCCATGAACAATTTCCTGTTGTCTTTTATGGCAGCAGGACAACACATAGAAAAGCAAGCATATGGTGCAAAGATCCCACATCCATGTAAACAATCAGAGAAGCCTCAACAGTAATTGAAGCCTGAAAAAAAGCAGAGACACTCACAAGATGTACCATCAAAAGTAGATTTGCTAGGGTGTTCTTCAGGGCTTCCAGAAGATAGCCATTCCTTGAGTAAAAGATGTGCCTGGTAAAATGTTGTGTTTCTCTGCCCACCATTGCATTTTCTCTATGACATTGCTCTATAATTTTTTAAAAGCTAATGAAACTGCTGCTGATATCAGCACTGGAAATTCAGTCACACCACCATTTTCTCTGAAGACTGGCATGCATTTATCGGTTTTTGGGACATTTTCACTTTGTTTTTTTCTTAACTCTGAATGTGGAAACTTTTAAAGAGACAAACATGGACTCTTTGCCACAGAAACAAAACAGTTTCTCTCTTCTGACTAATTAAATCAGAGACAGGGCAGAAACTCTAAACTCTGATCTGTGTGAGAAGTGAGGTCAGTTATGGCTATTTATCTGTTTGTATTCCCCTGGCATCCACCAGTGGTGCCATGAAGAATCAGGTCCCCAGTGTGCTGCACATTGCAACAACACTGAGTAAAAGAGAGCACATGTTGGTTAGAAGGTCAGTTGCTTTCTATAGTCTATGAGTCTTTTGTCCCTGTCCAGAAGTGTCTATATTGACTAATTTGTCCCCCTCTGTGTCCAAATGACTGTCTTCAGGCAAGATTTACCCATTGTCTTGCTTTGTCCCATGTTCCAGAGAAGGAAACCTACCCAGAGTGCTAAAATTGCCCGCCATCCACCCTCCTTTGGGCCAGGATTGGAACCAGCTGGTGTGGCTTGTGGGACAGACCAGGGAAGAGAAGCACATGGGACAACCAGGAGCTGCAGAGCCTCAAGATGTCTTATGGTTAACCTCCAGAAACTGATCTGAAAGCTGTCCTCCCCTGGCAGAGCCACCAAATAAGGGGTGAACGCCTCCCCTGCCCCAAGGGGGTTGAAATACATCCCTCTGTGAACTCAGAGGAGTTTCATCTGCCTGTTGTAAACAAAACAGATGAGAACATCCCCTGTCAACCTCAGCTTGTGTGCTGAAACAAGACCTCTGGAAAAAAAAGGCAGGCAACTTTTAAGTATTTGAATAGGAGATGGAATTGTTTCTAGTCCAAGCTTTTCAGTCCAGCACACTTAAAAAAAAATTGTGAAGAAATCTAAGCGGTAAGGTGTTTGCAGCTTACCTTGTAGCTGCAGTGTTCATACACCTCATAGCCAGCAGGATTTTATTTTTAAAAGTTTGTTTTCGCATTACCAGCCTTGTGCATTTCTGTCTGATAGGTGACCCCGCTTATCAAATGCCACAGTCGCTTTTAACCTGCCCAAAGGCACTCTAGACAGGAATGAGTTTTATTCTGAAAGAAACTGCATAGGAGTCCTGGTTTGCACACCTTTCCTTTTATCGATGGGCAGCTGGAGTGGGTGCACTGAGGTGAGAAAACACCACTGTGAATTGGAAATACACCCAGAAATTTGGCAAGTTCCTGCCTTGTACAAATGTAATGAGACTCCACCTGGCATCCTACTAGCATTTTAGGTCACTTGAGTCACCAGCCGGGAGATGGGAGAAATGGACTTGGGAGAGAGGCAAAAATGATGGTGACTATGAAGACCCCTTCATTCCCTGCCCAGGCTAAACCCACTGCCACCCCGCTCCTGCCTTGCCTCATCAGTCATGGACTTTTCCTCTGCCACTGTTTGACTGCCCTTGTTGCACTAGCTTTTAGGAAAAACCCAAACCAACCACATACTGCCTTATAAAGAGGCTTTAGGCTGCATGTAACCCTTCACTCTGCTGAGTCAGACTCTCAGCTGGCATGTAATCAGTTTTTGATGGTGTCTGTGATGCTTTGCCTTACTTATTCTGACTGCTTCTGGCCATCTACTCATTTAAAATAAAGGAATCTAGCTGAAATACTGAAAAAAGACGGTGGGGATGTCTCCAGGGTTTTAGTGGGCTCTGGAGTTGGCAGAGGTGGGTCAGACCAGGGGTCTATCTCCCCCCCTCCATCAGCGGTGGATAATGAGGGAGTCTGGGGTTCGGTGGGACCTGGACTGACCCCAGCAGCCTGTGCTGTGTGGTACCACCGAGGGGAATCATGCCCTGACCTCCTGTGGAGGCACAGCTTTGGGCAAGAAGAGGAGCCTCTTGCTCCGTGTTTGCTGGGGAGCTTCATTTTTCTCTCTGCCCCATCTCACCACCTCTCTTGTTTAGCTTGGTTTCTCGCAATATGATCTTCCCCTCCTGGCTGTCAGTCAAGAAGACTGGCATCTGCCTTGTGCAGAATGGCTCCCTTAATTAGCCCCAGGAGCATCCTGCTTGTGTTCTTTTTCCACGTTCTGTTTCCTGCCACGCAGACAGCTGGTGAGAACCTTCCTTCTGTGGGTTTTTGCTTGTGCCCTTGTTACATGATTCCTACCTGACCTTTTCCGTAGCTACTCGCCAGTGGCACTCGAGTAACCCAAGCCCCACGCTTTGGTGGACCGTGTTACAGGCCAGGGAGGGATTTTCTCCTGTCTGTCTCCTGCTCTCTTCCTCCTCCTCCTTTTCTTCCCAACCTTGCTTGAACCCTGAGAGGTTTTATACTTAACAAGCCTGAGCGCTGCTGCTCTCTGCCCTCCTGTAGAATTGTTCCTTGGGGTCTGCACTTCCTGTCTTTGTTCTTGCGGTTGTCAGATGTGATTTCCTGTAGTCCTTTACAGAGATTGTGCGAAACAGAGGAGAGATCGCAAGCCTCAGGTGTTCTTCCTCGGTCAGAAGAGGGTCAGGTCAAGGCTGGCTGTGATGAGCATTGCCAGTCTGATGAAGGCAATCTGTGCAATAAGGGGATGCAGATGCTTGGGGAGAAGGCAGCTCTTCTACAGTCTCAAACTGGCGCAATTAAAGATTTGGAAAATCTTTTTCCCTCTCTTATCCTGAAAACCTTGTGGCAGATGACTGCGTCTAACTGGAGAGGAGATTAAAGGAGGCTATTGTATGACAGAAAAGGTCCAGAGTATGTCAAGGAAAATTACCCAGTGCCTGAGGAGGAGAAACCACATGAGGAGAACTTTAAAAAGACCAGAACTATTTAGTATGGAAAGGCAAACAGAAGGGGGAAATATGATAGTGTGACATATTTTATAGGAGGATATAAAGACAGCCAAACAAGGGATATTTTCTCAAATAAACCCCTTGATCTAAGGACATGGGGTCACTTTGCAGCATATAAGGGCAACATGTTTCAGACAAGTCAGTTGAATTTATTTGTGTCATGCATATGTGTGGTTCACAATGGCAGAAGGAAATCCAGGAGTGTAAAGGAAAACAACTGCTCTGCCAGGCTTTGTGTGCAGAAAGTGAGATTCATGTAGCTGGCTCTGGTTTTTGCACGCCCTGACTGATGGATCCATGCTGAGCACATGTGCAACATGGTGCTGCCAGTCCTCTCCTCTCTTTCCCCAGATGTGAGCTGGCTATGTCCACCACATGGGATGATGGAGCAGGAGAGGGGCCCTGCTCCTCTGCAGATGGAAATGCACCATCTGGAAGAGCCCTGTTGTTCCCCTACCTGCTCCTGCATCTCCTCGTCTGTTGTGCTGTGTCCTCCTCTTGATGCTGGGGGAGGATGTGCTGGAGAAATTGGAGTATATCATCCACCCTCAGTAGGTTGGAGGAGAGAGGGCAGCAGTCCTCCCTGTTGATGCTCCCTAGCATCATATGTGTGTGCATATGCTTGTGTGTGTGTAGATCTATTACAGTTCTTTGAGCACAGTGTTTTATGATTTCTTTTATGTTGGGAGGTGTGAGATCTCCCTTGAATTGTAGGCTGCCGTTGAGTTTAAAATTGGCAATGCCAAACAGAGAAACGTAATGGCTGAAAGAAGCTGCTTTATTTTCTAAGGCTGTGTACAGGTGTGCATATTCCTCTGTAGAAGGCAGATGCTGTTATTTGCAGAGATGTGATTAAACAGATCTGGAGACAGATGCAGCTTGCTTAAAGGTAAGCACTGGAGACCTTTCCCAGGTCACTCTCTGATGCAGATCTTTACTTTGTTCTTAGTATTAACAGTGTGACTAGAGTTGCAAGAGGTTAATTCTTCTGAAGTGTTTGGTAGCTTTCTCCGCTGTAATGAGCCAATGTGCGTGCCTTGCAGTGAAAGCTGTGCACGTCTCTTTGTCACTCATGCATGTGAGCTCAACAGAAGTCTTTGCGTTGGGAAGTGTCATGGAAGAGGGGCAGGGCTGATGACACAGGATTTGATTTCCTTCCATCTGCTGCTCAGCAGTTTCTTTTCAACAACTGCAAAAATCTGAATTAGGTCTTGTGTCAGAATCCAAGAGGCTTTCCAGTGCCTGAAAAACAAGGATCTCCATCGTGGAAGCTTTCTCTGGCATATGGCAGCTACCCAAATTATGATCCATGCAGGCAGATGTCTGGGAAATAACTGTCCACAAAGATTTTGAAGCTTGGGTCAAAACTGTCGAAACATCAGCTTAAGGACAGGGCTGTCAAAACCAAGCGCAGTTACAAAGCTCTCATTAGCTTTCTTTGCATTTTAACAGATTCCTTCAGGTAGCTCTGGTCACATTGGCTTCTTCTACCAGCATCCTGGAAACCCAGAAGCTCTCAAATCAAAGTGTCAACAGCAGTGTCCCCTGCAGCCATGCAGGCTGTGCTTGGCTTTGTGTCTCCCCTGGCACAAAACAGATGCCAGAGTGTGCTTCCCCTTCCCCAAATTGCCTCTGACTTCAGGGCCAAACTGTGAAACATTGACCTTGCCAGGGAAAGTCAGTGCTGCTCCTTCCACGTCTGAGTCCCTGGATATATCGTCCTGTGCCTGCGATGCTGAACAGGACTCACCAAGGCGTGGACAAGCACTGCCTCTTCTCGGAGGGCTATGGCTGCCTGGGGAGGCTTTTAGGACCAGGGAGGAAGCAAAGAGCAGAGTCAAGAAAGTTTGGCATGGGATCTGAGTGTGAAGTGCAAGGAGGGTTTGCAAGCACCGCCTGGAGAAGCGCAAAATCTGTTCCCACATGGGAGCACTCTCTCTGCTCTTGCTCCTCTTCCAGAGCCCAGCTGGGATGTGGGGTCCAGGTTAGCTGCAGAGACTGATCAGGACAGGCTGCAAAGGTGAGCAGCAATGAGGGAGAAAAAGCAGAGAAAAAGTTTGCTGGTGAGAAGGCAAAGGCAGTACAGACCTGGTAACTCTATAGGGCTGATTCCTGCTTCCCAGCCACATCTGTGAGGCTTGGCAGGAAAAAGAAATGCCTCAAGCAGTTGTGTTACAGACTGACAAGTTATGCTGGCAAACCTGCAGCCCTGCACCTTTTTCCTTCCGTTAAGTGCTGTGCATCCACTCAGAAACACAGACTACCTAACTGCCCTGAAGAGCCACATCTCCTGACATCTGCAGCTTCGGTGAGAGCAGAGAAGCCTTCGGATCTGCAGCATCACATTCCTACAGGGGGAAACATGAGAAACTCATTATTTGTTAACAGAGTGTGATTCACGAACTGCTCTGAAAACAATCCCTTATGGGATTCAATTACCAGCAGTTTTATGACATATCAAAGGAAGCAGGAACCCAGAAAATTACTTGCAGCTTATGACACCCTTCTGTGTTCCAGAGCTGCTAAATAGTTCAGAAGTCCTCAATTTTGAAATATGGAGCTGGACTGGATTATACTGTGTCAATTACACAATGCCATGTGGTGGAAGGCACAGACAATTGGCTGTCTTACACGGTTATGGAAAGCAGGTGAGGCTGTAGGACAGAGCCTGAGAAGCGTAAATCCAAATAACATTTCCAAAGAGTGATTAGAAAGGTCCCAGGAGATGTTGCTGCATTTTCCATCTTAGAGTGGTTTGAAGACGGCTCCCGTCCTTCATGTCTGTGTCTAACACTGTCCACTGAGCCCGTTTTGCAGTATGTAGCATTTTCTGGATATACCTGTAAATTGTGGGCCTGATTTCTCTCCCACTGAAGTCAATGGGAGATATGCAGTATGTTTAGCAGGAGATGGATTACCCCTGGCCTCATTAGTATAATTTTCTTTTACAGCTGTGGACCAGCCTTCCATTGCTGTCACAGGCAGGTAAAAATTAAGACATACTGCATCAGGGTGATCCACTGTAGTTTGCATAAATTTCCCTCACCTGTGTCGTTAGTATATTCCCCTATGACTTTTGCTAGAGTCCTGGTGCTGTCACTGATGGCACACTCTTATGTTTGTGTGGTCTTCATATCCACGGTGGAACGAAGACAAGTAAGTGAAAGTCGAGGAAGCAACTGACTGAGCAGGGGAGCTGGGCAGTGCTGCATCAAGTCTAAGGCTTTGCTAAAAGATCAGTGTTCATCAGATGTTGTGACTGCAGCATCTCAGCAAGACATCACATGAAACACTGTGGAGTGTAGCAATTGCACACACGATTATGGAAAATTAAGTGCACAGAAATGGTTTTGAGAAGGTGGGTGCACAGACCTTAGGTGTTAGCTTTGTCCACGACATCAGGAAACTGAGAACTTTGGCAAAGTGCTGGCATTTGCCAAATAAGTTTTTGCCTTTCATTTGGTCCAAAGAGAAGCTGGAATAACAGGCAATAAAAGCTAAATGATTGAAATATTTATATTTTGAACTCTTAAACAGCGGAGAAGTAGCATGTCATTTCTAGAATGAAATGAATAAATTTTAAAAAATGTATATACTTTTGACAAAGTGGGGTTCCTATGAAAAGCAATCTACTTGTAATTAAAACATTGCAGCTGCAGCACTAGAAGAATGGAAACACTAAAAAGCAATAAAATCTTTCCAATGACTTTCATGGGTTTAGCATCAAGACTCTACAGATAAAAAACAGAGTGCACCTTCAGGAATTTAACATGAGGTTCCCAGCAAAATCCCCCTCTGTCTGAGTGGTACTAGGAGTGCAAAAGATCAAGGAATTCACGTGTTCATCTTCTTGATCAAAATGCCTCATGTAATGAAGTCAGCCCCTGGAAAGTAATTACTGTGAGGTGTATCTGCTCTGTTAGCCTTTGCTGCTGAATAAGGTTTTGACTAGTATATAGATGTTGTACAGAGTGGTCTGATGGTGAAGTCTGAGCTTAATTGTCTGTCTGCTGCAGTTCTCTGAGTATTTTACTGAGAACTATAGCCCTTGATTTTTTTGTGTAGTCTGGTTACTCCAAAGACAGCTGTAAATCTTGCACCCAAGAAGACTTTTTATTTACAGTATTCCAGAATGGATTTATTGCTGTTGGGTGCTGGCTAGATGTATTCATGACCACTGTTTTAAAAATTAGAGAAATTAGGGCTACAGAAATACAGTTTTGGTCTTTGTTGGGGAAGAAGCACTACCAAGGAACAAAGGAAGGCTGAATTATGGAAGTCTTAAGCAGACATGGGACTAGACAGGATGCACCTGAGGGTGCTGAGGTTTTCAGTGGGCATCATTGAGAGGCTGTGTAATTTCTGAAAGGTCTTGGCAATTATGGGAGGCTTCTGATGCCTGGAGAAAGGAAATTCTCACACCCATATTCAAAAAGGACAAGAGGAGTGATGCAGAAAAGAGCAGGGTGGTTGGTGTCCCTTCAGCCCCTTGTAACATTGTGGAGCAAATCCTCTTGGAAGCCATATCTAGGCACAAGAAGGAAAATAAGATGTTTGGGAAAAGCCAGAAGGTGTTCCTCAAGGAAAAAACCCTGCCTGATCAACCTGCTTGTCTTCTGTGATGACTGGTCCTGCATATGAGGGGAGAGCAGTGGATGTGCCTTCGTCTTCTGTAGCATATTCTTCGTCTTCTGTGACATATTGCGGAGATACGGCTTGAGTGGGTAGAGTGTAAAGTTAGTGAAACCTGGTGGAGTGATTGGCCTCAAAGTGTAATAGTCTGTGATGTGACGGTTACCTGGCAGCACGTGTTGCCCTGCACTTGACAGGGAGCATCCCGGAGCACTACAGGGCTCAGTGTTGACAGCATAGGAGGCATCTTCACAAAAAATGCATCTTGGGGTCATGGTGGTTAGCAAGCTGAACATGATTCAGCAGTACACCCTTCTGGCCATGAAGGCCAGACATTCGCTGGGCTACATTATGAAGTGTGGGAGTCCATGAGCCAAAGGAATTAATTATTCCCCTCTACTTGGAATTCATGGGGCTGCATCTGTGTTCAGTCTTGGTGAGTCCACTATACGAAAGACAGTGATAATGTCAAACAAGTCCAGCAGAGGGCTATGGAGATGCACAACAGGACGCCAAGGGAATGGGTTTTGTGCAACGTGCAGAAGTGAAGGTTAAGGGTGGGGAGGAAGTCCACTTGCTGTCTTCAGCTACCTACTTGATGGTTGTAGGTACTCTTTGAGGTGCATTGTGAAAGGATGAGTGATGGTGGACACAAGCTGCAGCAAGGGAAATTCCATCAGGCTATAAAAATTTTGTTTTCATAGTGGGGGACACTAAGCTTTGGTACAGGTTGTCCAGAAGGTCTGTGGACTCTTCATCTCTGGAGATGTTTGAAATTTGGCTGTGGAAGGCCCTGAGGAACTTGACCCCACTTTGAAGCAGGCCCTGTTCTCAGCAAGGGGTCAGACTAGGTGACCTCCAGAGGTCCCTAAGTTATTCTATAAATCTGTGATGCCATGAAGTGATTTTTTTTTTCTAAATCTTGTGGAGCTCCTTCAGCTCTTTCCTACACATCACTCAGCATTGTCATCTTCCCTTTACAGATTATTTCTTCTAGTCAGACTTATTTGTGCCATGTAAAATCTCATCATGTGATTGATATACAGACTTTTCCATCAGCTGTGTTATTGATCAACCGTGTTATCCATCAGCCTTATTTTAAGGGAAGTTCTCAGTTCAGGGAAAGCTCTGACACTGAATCCAGTTCTTATGTCCACAGCCAAATTCTGCAGAACTGGGATGTGACTGTCTCCCTTTTGAGATTATGTCTCCAGTGCAGTATTTGAGGAAAGAATAAACATTTCATTAATTTAGTTCCCATTTGCAATAGCCCATCCTGACCACACCTCAAACAACATCATCTGGGGTAAGTTACTGTTTGCCACAGTGTTCTTATGAAACAGAAGAGCAATTGGAATACAGGTACAGTAAGTTCAGGATGGGTACGTTTTTCTGTTTACCACTTACAGCATAATTATAGCTACTACAGTGAACTGAATAATTTCTGCCAGAGTTGAATAGGGCAAAAACTTCAGGTGATGGAAAAGACACACTCCCTATGGGTTGGTGGGATTTTATGTCCAATTATAACCTATAGAGAGATAGGATACCAGGAGAAGAGTTTCTGTCTAGAGGATAAAACCCAAACGTGGTATACAGTCTTTTGCCCGGGAGCTGGATGCCCAGGTGGTGTGGTGCTGTGTGTGCCTGTAGGTGGGCATGGGTCCCAGGGGAGGGTTTCTCCATGAGCACAGAGCTGTGCTGTGGCCATCTCCTGTGTCCTCCTGCAGGTTTTGTTCTTGGCAGCAGCACGGGGAGCCTTGCAGCCCCTCCACCATGCAAGACAGCCACCTGGAGGGGTGGTTTCCCCTTGGCTTCTTTGCTCACAGGAGCAACAGCTTAATTTTTTATTAATTCTGTTTCTGCCTCCCTCAGTTACAACTCAATAAGCAGTTTCTTAAGGTGTGGCTAGTGAATAGCTCACTGCTCCTAGGAAGAGGCAGTCTGATGCCTTGTATCAGCTCTAACTCCTCCTTCACTCCTAGAGTAGTTTCAGTTGGCTTTGGTGCTTGCTGATCTCAGGGTAAACTTAGAGAGTGGAAAACTGACCTAGCAGATTTTCTGGTTGCTTCATGCACTTTTCCTGAATCTGAATTAACCAGTGTTAGGTGTCCACTATGCACTTGTTTGCACGGGCTTGGTAAAACCGATGTAACTACATTTCTCCACTCCTCTGAACAAAAGCTGTTTTGCTTCAAGAAGACATTTAGTTTTCAATTGTTTGATTTTCTTCCTAGCTAACTTAACCTTGATCTAAAGAAATCTGGTTTAAATAATAATATGCAGGGGCTGTGGAGTAACAGTCTTTAAAAATGTGAGAGCAGAGAGGTGAATAGACTCAGCTGCAGATGTAGTGATGTGAGTTCAAACCTTGTGCTCAGGGCCATTTCCACTTAATTTAGCTTCCTCTGTGCCACAACCTGCTGTGGCTTTTATGTTTTTCCTGTGGGTGCATAATGGCCAGCTAGATTCAGGTAGATCTTTGCCCTTTGAGACAGCTTCTCTGTGTGGACCAGGTCAAACAGAAAGATGGCATAGCTTTGCTTTTTTTTTTTTTTTTTTT
>NW_010155988.1:0-8427 GCF_000699245.1 Pterocles gutturalis | reverse complement strand
ACATCTTTTTCTGTATCATTTAAAAGCAGAAAAAATATCAAATAAATTACTTCTTATGAAGAATTAATAAAAATTACTAGTTTCTTCTACTCTTAAGGATTCTTTTCTTAAGCACTCATTTCTTTGGCTATTTAGAAAACACAAGGATTCTAAGACTGAATTACGGTCTTACTTACTGTTTCTCCTTTTCCTAAATTGAGAGTGAAAACTACATTGAGAGGTTCTGGTTTGATGTTGCTGGTGGTGCAAGTCCTGTTAACCATAGTAGAATTTTTTAAGTAAGTTCAAAAGAGCTATGAAAGCCTGGCTTGCTCAGTACCTTACTGTAAACAGACCAAGGGATGGGTTCCACGATAAGATAGTAAGCATGCACCACACCCTAGAAACATCAGAAGAAGCGTCAGGTTTTCATTCATGCTGCCTCTCTGAGATGCTGTTTACCTCTGCTTTTGTTTCAGCACAGACTAAAATAATGGATTTGTGCCTCAAGTTGAACATCTATAAGTAAGGGTTTTGAACTGTTAAAAAGCCATCCTTGGCTTAACCATAACTGACGTAGTCTCATTTTGCGTGAAAAATGTATGATGTGCTTTGGACTAATATAAAAATGATCCCACAAAGCCTGTGCAAATTATGAGGACTAGTCAGTGAAACTTGAGTTTAGTTTGGATTAGTTGTCCATCATTCTCTGTTTATGTTAAATCAGTAACAAGTTTTACATTGACAAAGCCACCTACTTCCTCCAATTACTTTTAGGTCCCCTTCTTATGTACAGTGTGTTTACAAAGGCCTATTTCTCTTTCACGCACTGTTCTAGGAATTTACAATGTTCAGAAACTTCTGATTAATTTTCCTGCCTGATTGATAACTAATCAGAATTTCTTCCTGATTCATAAAAGGAATTTTAAGAAAAAAAACTTTGACAAAGTATGACTAGTATACACAGCATCAATTAACAGCCAAGTACTAAAAAAACCCCTTTAAGCTGGTGTTAGCTGATGCTCTATGCAAATTAGCATAAAACTCAGCAGCAGTGAGTACAGTCAAGCTGATGAATGGAGGCTGCAATAGTAAGGAGAAGCAAATATGTCATCTGTGCTAGGAATGTGAGAACTATCATTCTAGAATGCATCAATGCTCTTTCCTTTCAACCTCAAACCTTGCATTTATATAATACATTGAGTAATTCAATCAAGACTTTTTAAAAAGTGTGGTTTTACTTTTTACTTCAGCAAACATTTCCATTCACATGTTGTTGTCGACTATAATAGGCTACCTTGTACTTAGACTGCTGCTTAGGAAAGAATCCGAAGTAGTTGGGGTTCAACCTTGTAATGAATGCAACAGTACTGTCATGAAACAGGACCTTTTCAGATCCCCTAGGTGGAAAGAAATTTTACTTGGGGCTTAATTCTATTTCCCCCCTTTCTTTTCAAATGCCTTGTGATAATCTTTGAAGCACCACATTCTGCAAATTGTGAGCAGTAACTTCAGAACACTGTTTTTAAAAAATGGGTAATGATGCTGTATATCAAACACCAGAGCTGAAGCATCAGGAAACTGGTGTCAGGGAAGGCATATAAAATACACTACATGGATGTTTTCCGTAACTTAGATATATGATGCTTGTAACCACACAACTGTACGTGGGTAGAAAAGACTCTTTTTCAGGTTTTTAGACCAAATCCTTACAACTGAGGTAAGTGAAGTTACTTTGTAAAAAGCTTCAGATGATAAATAAGGGAAATAACTTGGCAACATGCAAAATATTACTTAACTTTGTTTTGGAAAAAAAAATAGCACAGATATTTATCCTTTCTATCAGCACATTTATGAACGAAATTAATTTACCAAGCTTGGCACATTTATAAAATCTAGCTCGTAGCTTACTGATTCTGCTGTTCATCAAACATTCATTGTTAGACTTACTACATCTCTTCAGTGACTCGTGCACTTGTATGTAGAATTTCAATAACATCCTGGTTGCTAGGGTACATGTGATTACTCTGACATATAAAGTATCTGTTAGAAACAGATTTTCTAAAAGTATATAATGAACAAATCTGTAGGGTTTTTTATTCAATAAATGTTTCTGACAGTAGTTAATTATGCAAAACAGCATGACATTTTATGCCTTCAAATAAATATTTAGTTGTATTGTACATGATCTCTAACTGATACGTATGACAAATTTTTTTCCCATTTTAATAAACAACTTTTTATTTCTGCTATATATGTGTGACACAATTAGTTTCCTGTGTGATTTTCCTTACTTTTTTCCCCACTGGCCCACTCTGTCAACACAGTTGCCTGCCTATAATCCTTTTTTATCTTTGTTTCAAGCTTCTTCTAGCTTTTTCTGAGGACCAGTACAAAACCATTACCTCAGATGTGCACATGGCTTTTGATATATGCTTCTTAGAACTCCAGGCTTGTTAATGCACATGGCACTGTGTTTGTCCCTGCATGAAATGCTTTCTTGCAGAGACTGGGGAGATTTGCAGGCACTATCCCTCCTCCATTAGTCCAACCTTCTCCAGAATTTCTGCTTGTGGTCAGTGTGACACCATCTGAGTGTTAAGACCAGACCTGTCTCTGCCACACTGCTATTTAATTTCAAATTGTGTCCTGAAAAATCTGTGTTAAAAGAACACTAAACCTATGAAGTGATGGAGTTGGCATATGAGGAGACCAGAATTCATGCAGAATTCATAACCCACTAGAGGTGGGTTAAATAAGTCTTTTTTTCAGTTCCATTGGAAAATCAAAACAATCAGAAAGTAAATGTTTCATGTCAATCCAAAAGACATTTATTTGTTTATTTATTTATTATTCAAAATATTTTTTTTTCTCAGTTGGAATTCACAAAAAAATACTTAATTGGGAGTCATTAGATAATTTTATTCAAATATTCCATGTAACATTGGGTCTTTTCAATTGTTTTTAATTTAGCTCAGTAATGAGACATGATTTTTCAAAATGAAACATCAAAAATATTTTGTCATTTATTAAACAAAAACTTTTGCCTTAATAATAGCAAAAAACGGAGTTTAATACTTCATACCTCTTAGTATTATGTATCAGATTCAACTAGTGTTTGCAAATAATATAGGTACAGTAGAAAAATACATTTTTGATTATTAAAAAAATTCCCTAGATTTTTAGAAATCCTTATTTCAGTCTCTAGGTAAACATGCATCATTAGACAGTCTTTACCTAAAAAAGAATTTATTATTTCAACAGGACTCCTGCCTAATGACTGTGCATTCAGTGCACGTGATAATCAGTGCTCACTAATTATGGAAAGTGCTATATTTTGAGTGAGGAAACTAGCTAGAAGGAAGATAACAAGTGGCATTGAAAGGGAAAGTGGTGTTGCAAGAGTAATGGAGCTCTTCGAGGGTCAGTCTTTAAGCAGTTCTTGTTTAATAATTTCATTATTAAGCTTACTATGGAGATACAGAGTGTGATAATTGAATTTGCCAATAGCAAAAAATAAATCTATTGTTAACACAGAAGGCTGCATTATCCAGGAAGACCTGGATAACCGTAAGGACTGTAATAATATACAGGGGATGAAATTTAGTAATATGAAGTACAAGTACTCCTCAGCACTAGTACTGAGGGTTTCTGTTAATTTGTGAGCTCACTGACTGGAAACAGCTGTGGGGGGACAACTGTAGCGAGTGGTTGATCACAGAATGATTTATGAGTCACCACTTATGAGGTGTGATATGGCTGTGGAAGAGGCAAGTGCACTAGATGACATCGGTTGCAGTAGTGTTGGAAAGCAGTTGTGCTATTCAATATGCAGGAGCTATCTCATCTGCAATAGTTCTTGACATTGAAGCTCAAGAAAGATGAATTCAGAGTGAAACAAACGTTACAGAAGGAGGGGCTCCATTTCTCTGCTATATTCCAATCTGTCATAAAATCTTTGTTCATTCAGCTGAATATATGGAATTTCATTCTGAAGGAAAACATTAGCAAAAGAACAGATAGAAACTTCCCATAAATAAATTCAGATTGAGCATTAGAAGTTTCTGGCAAAAATGGTCAGTAAAATCCAGAGACGGCTGGGTTATGGCTTCTTCATTTATGGGCAAGGAATTCAATAACCCTTAAAACCAATTTGGACCGTTTAAGAAAAGGATTAGATTATGTGGTTGGCTGCATTTGCAGGATATTAGATTTAGTGACCCACAGCATAATTTTGGTCTGATAGTTGTATGGTCCTATGAACAGTTTGCTATTTTCTGCAGTATATACTGCTCCATGAACTATTTACAGTTTATTGCAGTCTGCACTGAATACAGAATAATTACCTTCCCTTTGACAATTTCCGTTGTTATTACTTAATTTATTTTAGTAAAGATTGAAAGAAAAACTGTTTATATTGTATATATGGAATACCAAAGCACTGAGAGTAAAACCCAAACAGTTAAATCAAATAATGTTGGGTGTCCCATCTGAGATATCTATAATCTGTTTTTCCAGGTATTTAGAAATTTTGATACCTAGATTGAGGAACTGTATGGAAGGGGAAATTTAATCTAATGTCCTCCGTTATGGTCTATAACACTAGTTTAAGCTGTAGCAAAAGACCATATTTATTTTCACCTAATTTGGCCTTAACAAGTAGAGAAGTTTATCCAAGCAGTGTTTTATCTCGAGGTGATTGTTAAGGGTTGAAACTGAAATGGTGCCAATATGCAACGTATGAAAGGACTTAACTAGACAACATGGTTGAATTAGTGTCATTTGTTAGCTGCTCTAGCAGTCACTGTTACTATCCCCAAGTTTTGGTTTAGAGGATATACCCCACAGGCTCTAATTCCACAAGATAGGGTGTCCCAGCTGAAACCAGGACAAGTGGTAATACCACTCTTAGGCATTTTCCATGCCTGGACATTCACTACTCCAGCGCTGCAGTTCATGTCCCCTGCCTTGTACCTGCACAGCTGACTCTGAGACTATGTCATGAACTAAGTCAGCCAACTGATTTGCCTTATTTGTGCATGTTTTCTTTCTTTCTCTCTAACATAAGTTAATCAGTTAAGTCCTCCCATTCACAGAATGACTCACAAACTGTTGCTCTGGCTTAACCTAGAGAGGGTACATGCCCTACCGCATGAATCCAGGAACAATCAACCTGAATAGCTCCTCAAGACATGGTATCATAGAAAAATGACTTCTCAGTATGTCTGTGTTGGCCACTTGATGTGTGACCATTGCTTGGGTAGACAAAAGAGTTCAACTGTGAATTGCTGTTTGGTGAAGGTGGCTGTAGTAATTACAAAATTATCATATGAAAAAGAGTTTTAATCAGGGCAGGCAAATCCACACCATCATCTTGGTGAATTTAACAAACTATGAAAAGATTTATTATATCCACTAGTACAGTGTGTAAGTTGACCCTATTATTTAATTTTCTCTGTCTACAGAAGTCTAGAATGTAATTTAACACAGATGAGATGGTTCCATCATGGTAGCTGAAATTTATAAAAATACCCAGCTAGTGGCAAACAGTGGCATGAAGAATTTCAGCCTAAATAGTTGCAGTTTGCTAGTTAGAAATAAGAAAAAGTAAGTTCTTATTATGGAAAATTATAAGCAATTATATTACAAAATGCTAACCCCATACTCATTGCACTTACTGCCCTACTTAAAAAAAAAATTAAAGGCGGGAATGTTGTTTTTAAGCTGTGGTTTTCCTCTGTCCTTACACGCTCTGCTTTGATTTTGACACAGCCTTTAAGAGTGCTTCTAAAAACGGTGATACGATAGGTGTTTTTAAAGGCTGCTTCTGGGAAATCTTTGTGCCTGTCATGTAGTGATTTTGTAAAATCTGACAAAAAAGAGAGCATTACTCTCATCACCAGATACCAGTTTCTGCTTTAACTTTCTTTCTCAGTCATATGCAAGTAGTTTCTATTTAGTCAGAATTCCTGAACAGTCAGACCTGAACTTTTCTCACACTATAAGGTGATGCAGGTTGCACAGGTGTATTTGAGAAGTGTTTTCTCTCAAATTTTTACTGAAGTCTTAGATTTAAGCCAGAATTTTTATGTTTATGAACTTCATGTTACAGTATTCTATCATTGCTTTAACCAAGGGGGTGATTCTGCTTTTGACAGCGTTCCTTTCAAAGAGAAGGTAAAAACTGGAAGTTTTAGCAGATGAATTAATCATAGTAAAACAATTGTCTTCCTTTTTTGCATATGTTTCTCATAGGTATCATGTAAGGCAAGTGCCCGTGTTTTTGTTTTACCTAGTGTTGACCAGTGAGTGGTAAGTTGAAGGACAGCCCTTCAAGTTACTTTAATTATGGAATCTGGGAGTGACTGCTGAAAGATGAATCTGTGTTGCAATCTTTTTACATTTTGTCTATTCAAATTTTGCTCACCAACTTACTTAATAACTCAACTGTGGTCTTATATTGAGTCTGAAAAAGGCACATGTGACAGACAGGTTTCAAACGAGTTCATTAAGTAACCTAGCTTGAATGTAAATGCTATATACTACAACATTGCAACATCTAGAAGCCTTTAGCTCATTTATAGCCTAGGTTTGTGTTTTAGAAAGCACTTGTTTCTGGTTTGAGAATGGGGAAAACATATAAATAAATAAAATAAAAACAAATAGATATTGACACATGAATTATAAATGAGTAACAACAGAAGTCCCATTCTCAATCCAGGCTTTTATGTAAAGGAACACCACCTATATTTCAAATAGTAAATCCATGGGAAGAAAACTTAACTTCTTTTCCCCTCATTCTATCTAAAAGTGCTAGAAGTAAGTAAACTCCCTGTGAAGTAAACACTTCTCCAGTAAGAAAAGCATCGTGGAAAATTAGCATTTCATTAACAGATAGACTCTACGTTTCTGTTTGTATGGCATGTGATGCCTGACAAGTAAGACTAGGCATTTTTTTTTAAATTCTACAATTGAGAATTATATTTAACTCTTTAAACATATTAGTTAAGGGAGAGAAGGGAGTAAAGTTCAGCGCTGCATGCATCCCTGAGTAGAGAAGACAAAACCACTTTTCTTATTGAAAAAGTTCCCAGGCATTGGTTCACCTAATGCAAAACTTATCCCTTGAGAAATGTTGCTTTGCTTTCACTTCTTTTTCTTCCACTCTCTCCCTTTCCTCTCAGAGTAGTAATTTATTTGTTGTCTTTTACGAAGTCACAGATGTGTCCCTTGTTATATAAACAAATACATTACACACTCTTTAAAGAATAGATGGAAACAACATCACAGTAGAGGAGGAGGAAGGAACTACATGGCCTTTCTGCTGAGGTGGTATGTGTGTGCTTAATGGGGGACTACAGCCTGCTCACCCTAAGTCTATGCATGAACAATTCTGTACCTTGTATTCTCCATGATTCACTGATTATTTTAAACTTAGACACATAAGCATGTAAGTAACACAATTTAAAAAATAAATTAAAAAATCAGCATTCTGATTTTCACACCAATACACACACAAGCACTCAGATGAAAGACCAGGGATGTGGACCTCTATCTTGCTCTTGGGTGAACACCATAACCAATGAGGTGCATCTCTTGCTGTGTGCATGAGATAATGCACAGGCCTGAATATTGTTTTTCTACATGGCGTCAAAAACTAAGGCAAGAACAGACTAGATGATATATCCTCCTATTTTGATATACTCTCACCCTCCCAGAAAAAATTGAATGTATATATTTGTCACAGAAAAAGGCCCTTCTAAGGAGAGCCTAATTTGCCTTGCATTCAATATTTAATTACATATTCAAGAGACAATCTCCACTATACACCTTTCAGCAGCACTGCATAGGAATAATAATTTGGAAGAAGCAATTTTCAGTGATCACTATAGATACGTAGATAAAGTTTCAGATGTTATCAGCAGTGTTTCTGAGCTTTGTAATGGTTGATAAAAGAAGCAACTATGTCACTCAGCATTGACCCAAAGAAGAATACATATCCTTAGGCTCTGAAGAGATCTCAAATAGATGTTCCCTTTACAGCTTGAGTGTGTGTTGGAACTAAAACGGAAAGAGAAAGAACAGAAAGTTCTGTAAGGAAACATCAAAGGCCATTAGAGAAAGAGCTTTTAAAAAGGAGACAGTAGCATATGGCAAAATGATCAGGCACTGCTCTATAGAGAAGAATAATATTCAGCTATTAAACCGGACTGACTGACTACATTTTGAAAGCAATAGAACATTCAAAATGCATAAAACTTGCCTGTGAGGTGTTTTCTCTTTAGTTAAAAGCTGTTTTTTAAAAGGTTTACCAAAGGATAAGCATTTATTACTTCTCTTAATTCATTTATTATTTTCAGTGGAAAATAGTATTTATTGTTCATATATTGCATATAGGTAATGTCTGGTTATTCTAGGCTGAAAAAATATACAGACTTTAAAAAGAGT
>NW_010155987.1:0-11909 GCF_000699245.1 Pterocles gutturalis | reverse complement strand
CCGGGTCTTCTTTATTTCCTTTTTTAAAATTACACGTAAACAGAATTTGTTTTATCCAAAAATTTGCTGACTTTTTTTTCTGGTCTTTCTTACACATATCATTTTAATTGACTGTTTAAATTTCTGGAGAACTCAACAGGGCAAAACCACAGTTATTCTGCTCAGCTACTACTGAAAGTTCTTATCTACAGTCATTTTGCCTCATATGTCATTCTTCCTGCTCCCCATATGAGCCCTCACATCAGTCCTCTGCTTGCTATTTTTCCAACATCCTTTAAAACAAAGAGTCAAGACTCCATGCAACAGAAAAACAGATGAACCTGTTAACTATAGCCCAATTCCCCTTTATACTCTTTGAACTAGAGAGGCCTGACAGTTCACTGAAGGGGTGCGGCAGGTCAGGTTTGAAGTCCATTAATACAGCTGTGAGGGCTTGCTTGCACAACACCTTTCCACTCTGTCTCTCACTCTAGTTAGAGCTATAGCAAAACTTCCTTTGCTTTGATGAACACTGAAATTCATCAAATTCAGCTCTCAGAACACATTCAAGACAGAAGGAAAATAACTATCTTTACCAATTTGCACCATTTTTTCTTGACTAATGCATGGGACAAAAATAGGCAAAATTCCTGTTCTACTCTAGCTATATCACCTTCTTCCTAGGGGCACCTTGGGAAAGTCCTCTAGTTTCTCTGAGTCCCAGTTTATCTGCCTATAACATAGGCCTACTTGACCAACTGTGCTGCAGAATGTGACTCCCTTTCCCAGAGGCCCAGCCATTTCATTGTTATATTTACAGATTCCTAAATTTAACAAAGAGTATAAAGGACTGAGAATAAAAGCATTTAAAGAATGGTCATTCCTGCCAACATCACATGCAAACCCTTGGCATATACGGAAAAGATAAACTGCTTGCATAAAGACCTTAAAGAACAGCAGGTAAACTATAGAAAAGATGGTACAGCGAAAGAAGTGTTCTCTGCCTGTGAGGAGTCATTTAGTTGCTGACAAATCCCTAGTAATGTAGTTTTACTCTTCATCCTAATAGCCAGGATAGCGGAATTTATACATATAGGTTTTAACAATGTTTTCTCTCAAAAATATTTATCATTATAAGAGGCAATAGATAACATTCCATAACGCTACCTCTTACTGTAGTTAACACATCTGTCTCTGTCCTCAAGTTCCATCATAATAAAAAAGCAATAAAAGAAAACTAACAAGTGCATATACAGTATATAACTATTTCTGACAAATACGTATTTGTCATCATAGCTGCCAAGTGATGTAACCACTTGCTCTTCTATCACAAGTGAGGACCACCACAAACAAGTAATAGTAAGGGTTTATTTTTATATAGCACAGCACATTTTAATCTGAAAGCTCTCTGCAGAATATGGGCAAGATAGTGACCACAGGCAAAACCTGTCCTACATATACAGCAACCTATAAAACATAGTTGGGAACGCAGTGCAAACAACTGCCAAAGTCTGAGATTTCAGTCTGTCTGAGTAACTTGTTCCAGCATTTGACTAGGCCTCCTGTGCTAAACTCTTCCTAATACTTGATCAGAATCTCCCCTGTTGCAGCTCATGTCCATTGCCTCTTCCCCTTACCCTGTGGCACCTCTGAGAAAAGTCTGACTCTCCTCTTAAAAAGACACATACTCTCCCACTGCATACATGAAGACAGCAATGAAGTCTCACTTCAGCCTCAGATCAAATTTTTCAAGAACATTCCAACATACCCTGTGAGACAACGTACTCTTTACTAAATTCATCTATTTCTGAAGGAAAAAATGTTGTGTCAATCCAACTGGGATTTTAATACTGCTGACAGAATTACTCATTGATAATTGATGAATTTAAATTACTTCTGACAATTAAAATTTACAAGTGCAAAGTACTGCTTATTGGCAAACATAATGTGCTGGAATCTTCCTGCCCTTTTCATGTAATATTCCCCGTGCTGGCTACCCAGTGGAATTTTTGACAATAAAATAAGCTGGTTTGTGCCCAAAATTCAGACGACATAGCTTACTTTGTGCAACACTCTTGTTTATTTGCATAAATTTATATTGTGCACTTCTGGATGTATTCAGTCTCAGTTCAGAATTCGTAGAGAACTGCCATGGGTACATGAACACAAAATCTTTATTTAGCAAAATATGTAACAGAACTTCTAGAACATAACATTCCTGTCTGGCAAGGATGGATGCCATACAAACAGAAAAAGGGTGAGAGAAGTGAAGACTCTCAACATTCACCTGTTGAAAAGCTGAAGATCTGCAAAACCTTCAAAGAATCTGAATAGCTTGCAGGATTAGGATGCACATGTGAAAGATGACAACTCATGTATATTAACTCAAGTGTAAAGCTTGGAAGAGTTAGAAAACCAGCAAATGTTTATGTGTATATTTTTAAATGGAAAACCGAGTAGAAAAATGACACAGAAACTGACCTTGACAGTTTCACAGGGGTAACACTTATATGAAAAGGGTCAGTTACTCTCATTGCACTGAGTGCCACAGGGCTGTCCAACAAGAGAGGTCTTTTTTTATGTCTCAAATGCAAAGCTTTGTTGCAGAGAACACAAAAACGAAGATGCTTTTAAATTTAAACCATTTAAATGTGGTTCTTACATAACCTGAAGTTCTTGCTCTCACATTTTATTCTCTAATCCCTTACATCCCTTGTTTTCATCTGTTGGTTTCAAAGACTAACCAGTCAGGTAACACTGTGTATCTATTTTACACAGGTAAAAAGCACCATGCAAGAGATGATAATTAGGCTCCTGCTGTTTAATGATTTCTTTTACCAGCTTTGTGCTTTTAAAAAAGGATTGATACTGGCTTTCCCTTTGGCCTTTGAAGCTCCAGGTCCCTTAACCAAATATCCAAATGTGTGCACGGGTGTCAGTGACAACATCTGGGAAGATCCATCACGAAAAATAGCAGAAGTATGTCTTGTTGAGGCTTTTCCTTCCCTGTGCGAGTCAGTTTCTGCATATTTCACTTGAGAAGACGTCTTCTTTATTTCTGAAGAGATACTTCTTTACCAAATTTGACGCTATAGTGTTATTGCCAAGGAAAGACAAAACCTTCAGCCCTTTACCTGACACTTTCAGTCTAAATATGTGACCAGCCTATATAGTGCAGCTCAACACCTCAACCTCAAACCATGGTTAAACCATACTCGCATATTTCATTACATTTAAGAAATGTCTATAAATGGGGCTCCCAACACTTCAAATTCTCTTAAATGTTTTAATGAAACTAACAGTCAGGATCAAAGGTTTCTATCATACTCTGTTTCATTACTAAATGCATAAGGTCCAGCTGAGCTAAATGTCAGATTCTGACTTGCTTGATTTAGCCTTGCTATTTAGTAGTAATTATGGACAGAAGTCACATTTAGGTGTATTGATCCAGTCTTTATCATGAAGAACAAATTCAGCAGCTGAGCTACAGAAAAGACTGGATGGATTCTCAATTAATTAATCTCTATGAAGAACAAAGAAACAGGAAACATTTGCCATAGCACCGATTCTTACACACACGTCTGTAGTTAAACTTGCTAAAAAAGCTTTTCCGGAGGGAGAAGCCACATCACAAACAACAAAAAACCTGTGGCCCACCAATCCGCCATACACATGGAAGGTTCCAGTTCTGCCTTCATGGAAGACAGTATCCCAATTTGGGAAAGCATTTAATCATATGTTTCGGTCCATCAGAATTCATGAGAGTCCTTAAGTATGTGCTTATTTTTAAAAGATGCTTAAGTGCCATTGATTTCAAGTACATGTTTAAGTGCTGTCCTCAATATAAATGATTTGTAAAACCAGGGTTGATGGGAGTTTTATAATTGATTTTAATAAGAGTAGAACAGGAACTAAAGAATTTTAAGAATCCCAAATGCTCATCCAAATTGAATGTCTGCATGACAATAAGGAAAGTATAGTTATATAATGTTGCATATTTATATTTCAGCTACCTAAATAAAGAAATTCTGAAATTAATGAAAAATCCGAAGATCCTTATGCTAACAAAAGACATTTATCACTGAAGGGATAAAAACTTCTCTGTCTTTATATCACTCTAAATTTTTACCTTTTCACACATTTTCTTATCCTAGAGGTTTGCAGGGTTTTTTAAGACTAACAATACATTTTCCTGGTTAAATATACTTATTTTTTAAGTTATAAAAAAATCCATAATATAATTCTATGAGAGTTACCATAATAGACTGTAACAGCTGCTATGGTCTATTGTGTAAATAAGTAATTACAGAATTTACAGACTATCATGTAAATAAGTAATTATGGACTTTTTAAAATGTGCATTATTTCCTCAATAGTCTATCGTTTAAATATGTAATTATGGACTTTAAAACATGTATTATTTACTCAGACTGCAACAGCTCCTTGGGACAGAGCTATTCTGGCCTATTGGGTAAACATGTAATTACAGAAATTTTAAAAATATGTATTATTTATTTGCTAGTGCTGCTGTCAATACATCATGATAGCCATTTTTAAATGGATACCATACAGTCAATATTCTGTCAAGTTTTCATAGGTCACTTGAACTAGCTCTCCGCATGGTTGTGGTGCCATATAGCAAGTCTTTGCCTTGCTAGGTATCTTACCACAGGGTCATCAAATGAAAATCAAGCAGAGGACTCCACAAATAGTTCCATTAATTGGCCTTTTCCACAAAGTTTCATAAATGCAGTCAAAAACCCTTCTGTTATTTCTTTCACCATTTTAATAGAGTATATTTCACTGTGGTTAGGGGTTGGTATCTGACAGAATATGCCTTGGAGATTTTTCAGTAAAGCAGTGGACTTAGTGTAATGCAATCAGTGGGGGGTTTGTTTCCTAATGGCTTCTCGGCCCTGAAACCAAGGATCATGGCTACATTAGCGAGATAAAGCAGTGAAGCGAGAGATGATCTGTAAAGTAAAGCAGTGCTAAGGACCCAATGTCCATGTTACACACTTCAGACCATTTATTACAGGCTAGTTCTGGTCTGGTCCCATGGAGTACAGTACATGTGCTCCTAGATAATACCTTCTGGTGTAGTTTAATCCAAGATGAATCCAGTTGTTGTTCTGGGAGACCACTCCATACTGAGAATCAGATCAAAATCATTCTTGATCTGAACTAAAACACTAAGGTAGAAACATCCACAGAATACACTCAGTCATTCCACTTGCATTCCGATTTCTGTACATCTTAAGCAGGAGACAAGCTGGAGCAGACATTTCTGTAATTTATGAAGTGTGGCAGTTTTGCAATGTACAAAACTATTAATTCCAGAAATCTTTCCAATGGCAGGAGAATAGTCTTCAAAGTGGTGGGAAAAAAATTATTAAGGGGGTTTCACTCATCCAAGATGGAACTTCAAAGACGTTATTATTCTGAAAAAAGGGTAATTACCATTACCATTAAATATTTATGTTTTTAAACTACCCATAGGCCCCAATCAGAAACAAATGCTAGTTGCTCTGCAAACATTTATGAATATCCCAACCTCAAAGACTTTACAATTTAAGAAATATTATCAACTATATTATACTTCATAGAATGCTTTTTAGAAGCAAAATTAATGTGTTCTTAGGCCAAAATGTATGCACAGAGTATATGACCTGCTGTGGCTGCATCTATATATCAATAACCTAACATTTAGGTGTGATTTTCCTAACATACTATAGTAAAAAGCCAAACCAGAATAACTTATTCTTGTAAATATATAGGACAGTTATATAATATGGGACTGTGTTACACTTCCAATAACGCTATCCTTACATTGGAAATAGAAGTGGTATTGTCATCTACCTAAAATTATCTCCTCAACTAGAAAAGGAAAGAGAAGAAAGATAAAACTCATAAAAGAAAAAATATTTTACAGATAAGGTATATTGCCATATTAAGATATATATAAATATATTATTCATTTTTACTAATGCTACTTTCTCCATAGTTTACAAGCCTCATGTAATAATAAAGCCCTAAGAATTGAACTAAATAGAAAACACTACATTGGAAGCTTTAAACAAGAGTACTGATAAAACGAAATAATTTCCATCCTAATGAGAGATGGTGGGGCATCGTCTGGAGTGAGACTGAATACAGCTGTCAGCTCAATCCTTCGAGATGGGTGGGGACTAACTGGAAGGAATCTGGAACTTGACCACTGAGGAACAGGTGAAGAAACTGGGATTGCTTAGTCTCAAGAGGACATGACTGGCAGGGACACAGTAATGTTCTTCAGATACATGAAAAGACAGAGGAATGACCAGACTCCTCTTTATGTCCAATCTTGATAGGACAAGTTGTAATGGCATTCAGTACGGCAAGGGAGATCTAGGACAATGGGTTGCCCAAGAAGACTGCAAAATCTTTGTTGCAGAAGGTTTTTAAGAATGGAGTGAACAAACTCACCAATAATGGCATAGCTATCCTGCCTTTGACATGGGAAGATGGCACCTTGAGATCCTTTCCTGTCTTGTTTCTACAGGGCTTTATGCTCCAGAACTAACAACAAGCCCACAACTGTAGACTCAGTTTTATGCCTAAAAAGCCAATGAAACCCACTGAAATTTTAAACAACAAAGAACTCAAAAATATGATGAATAGTATGCATCTTTGATACAGTCTAAATAAGGATAATGTGCATTTCAAGATCATATTTCATTTCCGTTCCCCTGAACAAGAATGTACAATAATACTATCTGTGCAAAGATAACCTTAAAAAAATTTCACACTGATGAGACAGCAGCTGTGCATAAGTAACGCTTTTATTATATGCAACATTAGTTAGGCCAATTATTGTCAAGGCCCTCAGTGCACCAACAGGTTCTGTAACCTCTTCTGCCCGCTACCCAGGGGTCTGGCCCAGATTGCACCAGATTGTTCTGAACTGTGAGAAAGAGAGGTCTGAGAACACACTTTCTTACCTCCCTATATGTATCAGTAGCAAACACGTTATTTTCAACTTTATAAAGGTCACACTGTTTATTTTTGAAAGGCAGAAAACACTGTTTCAGCCAAACCTATCATTCACTTAGCAAGAGAAAAAAGCCAAGAAGAAAATGTATAGAAGATAGGAACTACAGCCTAAACAAGTGATGAATGTAGGCCCTGTTAAAATGCGAAACAGCACTCCACATCTGGAAGCCAGGAGCTTTGAAGTCTCCAGCCATGAAGAGGATTTTCAGCTCTCTGTGATGAGCTCCACTGGTGATTATGGATCTTCTGTAATAATAACCCTGCCTTTCGAAAAGTAGTTGGAAATTTTTGTTCTCTGGGCCATGGTACTTCACCACCTGTGTAAAGCATGTAAGTTTTAGGAACTTCTAGGAAGAGTTGTACACTACTCATTGCGGGCTGGGAACTGAATGATGGGATTTCCTTCCAGAACCCAAGAATCTGCTATACTCCTTGGTCTTTTGAGCTGTTTATTCTGGAGCTCAGCCTGAATTTGCAAGGTCATGCTGGATACTAGTCGTCACACTATGTTACTTATGCGTGAAATCCTCATTTTGTGCAAAGCTCACAAATATATATTCATGTCATAATATCTTAACATCCAGGGAGAGTTTGAGCATGCCAAAGAGAGGGCAGCTGCCACACATGCTCTGCATTATTGTGGCAAAATAAGGCAAAGCGGAAAGTTGTCAGTTTGAGACTGGAAATCTTATGGGAAGGTTAACATAGCTCTATTTCTGGAACAAGGCGGCTGGCAAAATAAGATCTTGCCTTCTGTGTCTGCAATTAGTTATGTGTGAAGTAGACCTGCCAAAATTGGAAGCCTTGTCCATTTTGTAACAGTAATTATTATTGTGAAGCCATTTTCAAGGTGGGATTATGGGCACTAAACTGCTGGGACTGACTGTGCTGCCCATGCGTTAAATCCTCATTTTGTGCAGACTTAATGAAAAAGATAGTTTCTTGTAATATGCTCTGTTTTGTCAGTTGCTCCTACACAGCAGCATAGGGATGCTTTCTTTGTGCTTAATACATGCAGTGATAATTTTTCCACATGCTCTTTCTGTAAACGTTCCACCACAAAACATTCTGTTAAACTGGAATTAAGGTTGTAAATACGCATTAATAAGTTAAGAGTAAATTCTGTACTAATTGACTGCCCATACAACCTCACTGACATCGATGGAGAAAAAGCTACTGAAGAACATTACGAGCTGGATTCTTATCCCAGAAATGCTATTCTACCTCCACATACAGGAGTATGACAGAGAATAAAATCCTGTGCTGAAGTTTATAAGAAACACACGGGGGAGTATCAGGAATGCAGGATTCAACTCACACTTTACACATGCAAAGAACAGGATTGCTAAAGCATTCATCAGTGGCCTAAATCTGCTTTCATCGGAGTAAAGGACATTTTTACCACTGATATTGATAGTAGAACTAAGCCAGTAATCAGCACTTTTGGAAATCCTATCCTTTGTGATTCGAATTAAACAAAATAATTTAGGTTACTTTTGTTCCCTCAGCTAACCTCTTTGTAAAGTCTTATCAGGCTTTCACCTACAGTTACATCAGAGGATGAACCACACATCCCAAATTTACTTTATGTTCCAGCCACATAAAACACATCCTACTGGCAAAATCTCTGCTAATTCCTTGAGGAATCAAAGTCAGTATTATTCTTCCTCTTAGCCTTGGGGCAGCATTCTTGTGGCTAAAATTAAAATATTTATTTTCCTTCAGTTTCATATGACCATATTTTATTGTTAATATATTAGGAGAGAAAACAGTATCAGAGAGCAAGAAAAGCAGACAATAATTAACAGAAAATTAAATAACAGTAATTAATAAAGATACCTTCCAAATAGTCTCTGAATGATAATACAAAAATTCACAATGGTGTTGTGTGGCTTGGTTTACTCCTACCTGTAATTTACTTTGAGGTCTTAGCATAAAAGGTGCTTAGAATTGAAAAATACCATTATTAGCATAAAAATGAGGGATGTTCTACCTATTTTGTGTATTAATTTAGCAGAATATATTATTACACAACTTTATACTGTAAGCACAAGGTCACACAGGATATGACTTGTCACACTGTGTTGCCTATGCATGAAATCCTCATTTTGTGGAGAGCTCCAAAATATATATTCATGTCAGAATATCTTACTGTCCACTGATAGCCTGAGAGTTGCATTCTATTACATACTGGGGAAACAGATTCAGCATCATTTGAGAGGTCTCTTCTTCTCTCAATACCCGAATGAACTCTCATTAATCAAAAAACTACAAACACTCACCAAAAGGGAACCAGGGCCATTAATGTTCTCTTCAGTCTGAGATAAAATTATACCCATTCTGCCAGCACTTTTTATCATCTCTATGTGACTATCCCAGTCAAACAGCCAAAATAAGGCATTGATTTTATAAAGTTAGTTACCAGAAAACAGAACCTAACTTTACTAAATACTGTAAATGAAATAAATTGTTTCTAGGGATGGAATTTCACTGGCACCACCAGTGTTGCATCAAGTGCACAGATCTCAAGACAACCCTGGAGATAACGTGACCTTTTCCAAACTTCCAATCAGCCTGGTAAGCACACATTAAAAGTTCAAGCTTTGCTTACACTGAACATACCAATGTTTGTAGTTTGATAAGCAGGAGTTCTTGTCTAACTCTGTTAACTGCCTACCCATCAACTCCTTATTGTTTTGCCCAGCTTTAAATGTTTTTCTCCTCTAAACACATCCATACTGAAAAAACAGAAACAGCAAAATTCTTTGAATATTAAGACTCAGGGAAGCCTTTTTTTTACCAGACATAAAATTGAGATTCTTGTATAAACAGCTTCAAGTGGAACAGCTTGCTCAACAAAACCCTTAAATCTAAGGAAATGTCAGTTTGCATTAAGAAAAGAAATATTACCTTGGTCTTCAATAACACAGCAGAAAGCAGTAGCAGTCTAGAGATCTGAGCAGATAACCAGTGTAGCCTCCAGACCAGAACAGCAGGTTTGACACGATATTCAGGTAAATAGCCAGAACAGAACAGCAATTAACAGTTAACAGGACACTTAAATTAAGAGCTTTCCTTGAGAAAACAGCCTCAGACCTTCAAAGACTCTAGGAACTGACAGTTCAAGCAGGAAGTAGGGTGACAAAAAATCGAAGTGTATAGGGAATTTCCTCAACAGGCCTTCTATCCACAGAATGTACAAACCCAGAAATGCCTGGCCAAAATGTAAATGTAGCGGAATGTAACTGCAGAGAGGAGGGAATAAAGAGAGGAAGGGAAACTAGAGATTTTGAGCAATGACCTTCTGAGCAATGAAAACATAATTTTCTTCACAGTTATCTTCAGAGTCAAAATTTTGCATGGTTTAACACAGCACTAACCCGTGCTTTGTAACTTTGTCATGCAACTTGCTGCCATGCCACCTGGCAACGCAAGACAGCCACAGAGGATTTGAAGACAGAGGTAGACCTTGTGCAACAGTTACCGCCTGCAGGCCACTCACACTCAGTGCACTGTGTGCTCCCACAGACCCAGCAAAGAGAGACGATCACACTGAAGAAGCAAACCCGCAGTCCTTGTACAAGCACCCAGCAGTGGCACCAATACACATCTCCACATTTCTGTTTTCATCGTTTCAATGCACCACCACCAGGTTGATATGAACACAGGCTTCTCAACATCACAACAATAAACAATTGTAAAACCTGCTGCCTTGGGACGGGACATGGACGAGCATGAAAAGTGGATGCCTCAAACTCCCGGAGTCCCAAACCCCTTTTCTGTTTACTGTGCCTCATAACTCTACAATATCAAGCATTTTTCTTTCATTCATGAGTTTGACCTCCACAAACTTTTTCAGTTGAGCAATTCAAAGATAAATAACAATATATTTTTCCTACCTCTCTCAATCTCAGTCAATGCACTCTGAATTTGGGACCTGTGGGAGCACAGCCCCAGAAGTACACATAGGTTCACCACTGAATCAGAAAAAGCCTGGAACCAGCCAGCTGTCTTCCCCAGCCCCTATGTCCTACTACTACAGCAGTCATTTTGCTGGTCCTCCTGCTCCCAGCCTCTACCCTGACAAAATAGCCTGCAAAATCCTGGAACATGCATGTTGCCACCTCCTGAACACTCTTATACAGGGCTAAGTGTGGTGCAGCAGGACATATATCCCTTGTGTTCATATCACAAAGCCAGGGGAAAGTCACTGTCTGTTAGCCCGATCCATGAGGGCAGAGGTGCCAAATTAGTTTTAGAGATTTCTAGATGTGTCTGGGGCCAGGGGACTTTCTGATGGACACATGGGAGCAACACTTGCAGTCTGCTTAAAAGGGTCATTTCCACATTCCACAGCAGTGGCCTAATGGGGAGGCCCTGTGTCAGATCACCAGTCTGGGGGCTGCTTGTTGGTAGGGGGAGGGACCCAGGCCCCTTTCTGGCTGTTTCATAGGGCTGCCTGGGGCACGGTGGGCATGGTTCTGAGGAACACCAAGAGCAGCTAAACCTCTTACTTGGTTGAGGGAAGTTGGGGGCAAGAGCATTTGGAGTGAAAAGTGTTTAGCAGTGAGGGTGTTTTGGTGCGAGGAAGATTGGGGGTGATGCTGTTTGGGGGTGAAGCTGCTCAAAAGCAAGGTCATTTGGGAGTGAAGGAGACTGGAACAAAAGCATTAAGGGCAAGGATGTTTGGGTGCAAGGGCTTTTGGAAGTAAGGACCCTTTAGAGTGAGGGTGTTTGAGGCTGCAGGCACTTGGGGGCAAAAGCACGTAGGGATAAGAGCATTAGTATGGCTAAAACATTTGGGGGAGAGGGCATTTGGGGACAAGCACATTTGGCGGCTAAAGCATGAGGGTGTTTCGGGGAGAGGCTGTCGGTGCTGTTGCCAGCTCCCGACCGCC
>NW_010155986.1:0-13029 GCF_000699245.1 Pterocles gutturalis | reverse complement strand
CGGCCTCAGAGGTGCCTCGTCCCGTCCGGCGCAGGGTGCGGTGCCGCTCTGCACACCAGACCCTCTCCCGGCCCCCCGCTTGCGGCCTGGGGCGCGGGGTGGCAGGAGAGGAGGGGGGATACCGTGTGCCGTGTGGGGTGTACACGGGCAGAAACCCCAACACCACAAGGTCAAACATACGAACCGTGTGCAAAGAAGAGTACAGTGACGGTACAGGTTTATGTATAGCTTTACTTTGGTCCACTGCTACATATACATCATAAAAGACTTAAATACTAAATAAGTTGATTCTCCTGCGCTTCCAACCTGCACTTCTAGTGTTTTCCTCTGTTCATGGTGCCTGTTAGCTTATTCACTAGCCCAGATTCCAGGTCCTGCTTTAAAACAAACAAAAAGCCTCCAAGCTTACAAATGCACCACATCAAGCAGCTTTAAATAAAGATACTACTTTTACAGGTCTACCAAATCACTTTAATTCCCTGAGTACAGCTAGACCCAATAAAGAATACTGAAGGCTTAACAATGAAAGAGGGGCTTTGTGCAAGGCTTTTAAGACGCTTCTGGTAAGAGTAAGCATACTCACTTAAATAAATTTCTAAAAACCCAAACCAAAATCAAACTCTGAGAGGGTGAAAAAGTCCTTTTCCAGTTTAATAACTTCTCCTTCTACTGTCTCTTTGGAACCTGTCTGTACTTATAAAATGCAGAAATACAAAATAGCATTTGATGTGCTTCTAAAATAAAGTGTTATGGTCCCTAAGCCAGTAATTCCCTCTCAGATACATCAATACAGAGGCCAGAACCTGGTCCCAGCTTTCAGGGATCACCATGAACACGTAGTGCATGAATACAGTATGACAGAGAACACAGCATCTGAAAACCAGTGAGAAACAAAACTATCTTTTTTAAATCTAAGCCTGAATTAGAAACACAAACCTACCAGCCCAATTTTAGCTGTTTAAACTTAATAAAAACTCTGACGTTTGCTTAAGAGCTATTATACCAGTATTTATTCCTATACTGGAAGTTATAGTCCATAGAACATTGATCATAAGCAGCTGCTGAACAATGCATTCAGTTTATGGATAATATAAAAATACCAGTTGACTTACTCTCTTTTAACAAAGTTGCCCCTAGAAGGTAAGATACACAAATTTTAACTTGAAGTTTCATCACTAAACACAACTGTGTTCATATTTTAGAAACCAACTTACAGAATATATATATCTTGAATTTACAAAATTTTACCAGATCATATTAAGGGCTATGCTCTACAAAAAGAAAATTCCTGGGGCAAAAATGATAGAAACTAGGTTATTTTTGGACTTCATATTGAAGTTTTAAGGAAGAAAAACCAAAAGTATTTCTCTACACTGAGATAACGTTCTACATACCAAAATGATGTGATGGTAAATACACCTTTTGGCACATAATATCAGTGACACTGTTGGAGAAGTTGTTCTCACTGACTGCTGGCAGGCAGCATGTGGGACTCTTTTCCATTACTTCACTTCCATTTGTACAAGCAGTTCTGGCATTAATGACTGTGATTACGCAGCTGCACTGACCTTCTCCACCCCCCCCAAAAAAAAACCAGCCTCTTCCAGATGGTGCTACCAGTCCAGTCTGATGGGAAACCAATTCACAAATTTGCTCTTTCAGTTAAAACAAGCTGGGTTAGGATAAATCTAATATTCTAACTTATCTCCTATTGAACAAAGAGATCAGGAATCACTAAGTCTTACTAAGTGTGAGAAAGGGAACCAGCAGAGCAGAGGGAGGAAACCAATAGTGGAGAGTGGGGAAGGAGTGGAATCATCACCAAGTGCCTGGTGTTTGGCCTGAGGGCAGCGATGGTGGAGCTTCCACTAGCACAGCTCCAGGGAAAAGCAAGGCAAGAGCTGAGAGGTGCTACCCATTCTTGTAGTTGATACATGGCCAACCAAAAATTTACATATTTTTCCTGGAGAAAGCACTTAATTTAAATATGGAATAACAACAGATATGTAGCAAAAAGGTCTGGAATGTAAGATCCTGCACCTCAAGCTTTTCACGCATAAAGAAAACAGAACAAGTGTTTTGTTTGTTTTTCTATTTTATAAAGAAAACACACAAAAACCCTTAGTCCCAAGAGTTCACCTGCATTTCATATTCTTAAGTTTACAGTATAGAAGTCACATTAATGATGATAGTACTACCTGTCAGCATAAACCCTCTCTTCACCAGCACCAAAATGCCTTTTTAATTGGCACATAAGCTTTTCCACTGGTAACTGGTTCTAGTTGCTTTTTATCCATAATGGAAGTACAGAACATTTAACATCTGTACTAATACAAGTTGTAAAGTTATTAGCCTACTGACCACTCATTGCTTTTTTGATGCAATGCTAGCATCCGCCAGATTTTTTTTATAGCGTACAGTATTATTTATAAGCCTGTTACTATTGTGTATGATTTCATAGAGAATTAGAGATGTTTGAAATCTGGTTTTGAATGTTGTATGACCTAGGTAGTATTCCATTGCAGCACCCATAACAATAATACTCAACATACTGCTATTAACCTGTTGCGCAGTGTTTTAACATTTTTAAACTCTTGTTATATGTAATAAAATACCAGTAAAGACAAAAAATTGCCCCTATAATGAGGCACATTTTGGCATCTGTGCTAAATGCTGCTACATGGGCAGGCAAGTGCAAGTCAAAATATGAAAAGGAGAAAGTCATCATCTAATCACATTCATAACTTTTTCATAGAAAAATATAAATATATTCCCTGAAATGTAGGACAAAGAAGAGCCAGCATCCACCATAAGTTCTAGTGCTATTACCATAAAAAAAAAAGTGTGGGCTGGCTTCTCCTTTTAAGGTTACGTTTTGTGATTTATATAATCTAAACCTCTGTCATCATCGTCATCGTCACAATCGTCGTATCTCACAGTCCGTCTACCGCCGTTCCGGGTTCTTATCTTAGAACGCCGATTAGCTCTTCTATATTTGGTGTAATACAAATCTTCAGAGTCGTTTTCTTGGTTAAGTTTCCGACGTTTCCTTTGCTGGGGTCTTCGGGAAGGCTTAGGTGAGTTGCAATTGGTAATTTCTTTTCTAACGACTTCCAATTTCCTCTTCCTCTTTCTTGTTTCTGTGGCATTACTATAGATACTGTTATCAGATTCACAGTCTGAATCAGAAACACAATTGAAACTGGCTTTTGAAATTCCTGCAGTCCCAGGTGCTTCCACATTCTCTGATACTGAGCTTTTTTCATCTTTCTTCCCCCCTGTTTCAGATTCTGCTGTTTCTTTGAAGTCATCCGATAATTTTGATCTTTTGAAAGAAGCTCTAGGTTTTTTATTTGATACTTCTCTGATATTTTTAGTTTTGTGTTTAGCACAATCAGAATCTACCTCCTCTTCAGAGCTGCTTGTACGATGGTTGTGGGCAGAAGCTGACTGACTAGAACTTCCCCAGTTTCTCCCATTTTCCATCTTGTGGTTTGCGGAATTCTCCTCTGAATAGTCATATTTGAGATTTTTAAGATCCACAGCACAGACCCTTTTGTGTGCCTGCTTGTGGTTATCATCATTCTGCTTTTGAGTCACCTTTACCTCTGCATCAGATTCTGTATTTTCAGTCTCAGACTCACTAACATATTTTCTTTTAGGAGCAGACGACTGAGGGCAGGAAAGTTTTTTTCTGCCAGAAGGCTGTTCTTTCTCATTTTCAGACTTTAAGCAAGAATCTATCTCTGAGCTGCCGATCATTTTCTTCCTGGATGCTGTAGACACATTGCCATGAAGCTGCTTTCTGTTCTTTTTTACTGTGTAAACACTGTCTGAGCTTGACAATTCTTCCTTTGTATCACTCATTATCTTAATCTTATTTGCTGCCAAAGTGGCACATCTGCGTGGATTTTTCTTCTCAGTCACATTAGACAGCTTTATGTGTTTCTTATAGTTAATGATGCATGTCCTGCTCCTGAGCACTTTTCCACTTTGTCCAGTCTCCTCAGATGTTGATTCTACAAAATAGAGATGTAAAAGTTGTTTTTAATAACTTACATTCCTGAAACAAGTAGTTTATATAGCACAAACACTACCACCTTTAATAGAATACACAAAAGCTTTTTTTTTTTTTTAAATTTCAACTGTTATGTGAAATTTACCTTAAGCCTTTACTAAAAATACAGTCAGATACTCTCAGACATGCTTTTAACTCTCAGGATTACTCTTTTGAGATACTGAAAGGGTTTGAAAGTAGCAAGCTATCATTTTCTTACTAGAATTATCTTTCAAAATACATTCAAAATACATTTTAACATTTTTTTATTCTCAAAAAAATTATTATATTTCATGTAGACACAAGCCCCAGATGCCTTTCACAATTCTAGAATTGTTTCACATACACCAAAAACATTTAAACCGTCAGTTCCTTAGTGACTTAAACAGTGAGATTGCTTCTAACAGTGAACCTTCCATTCAGTATTTTTATTTTTAATATAGTACTTGCTTCTTATGTAGGGTTTTAAAACAAACATTCAATCTGTAAATAACGTGAACAATGCTATGAAGATCAATGGTTTTAACTTCTACTTTCTAAATAAAACAGAATTACTCATAGGTATCACTAAAAATTAAAAGCAGAAGTTCTTGAAGTAAATTTTTTGCATGGACTTGATAAAAAGAACAACAAAATGTTGCTATTGTAGCAGAAGTGTGTTTTGCAAAGTTACTTTTCCCAAAATTGTTGTCCATCTCGTATTTCTTTGTAGCTGTTAGTGATTTGATGAGCAAAATTGAGAAATGTGTGCTCCATTAAAGCCCCTACGTTATATTAGCCTGTCATCTCCTGATAACAGGCAACTTTGGTCGATCTTCAACTCATTACTTTTGATGATTCTTTACCTGTACTCAGCAAACAGAGGGCAAAATCATGGCAGCTTCTGTACATTTGCAGAACTCTAGGCACCTAAATATATTTTCAAGTAGAATTTCAGGGAAACAAGATCTGTTACAGAGGGCATACTCTCTCATCTTCCTTTACAGAGGGATGAAACAAGCTTGTCTAGCTAACCTTGTTTCAACTGTCTGAACTGCTAATGGCCAAATGCCTTCTGAGAATGACAGCCACCCAGACATGGGCACGCTAGCCTGAGACTTAAAAAACAGAGTAGGGTTCAGTTCCTTGCTCCTTCTGGCCAGCTTCGCCCGAAGCATTAGCACTGCAAGTCATTTGTGCTCTCTTGTTCCCCACTTCCTCACCTGTGAGGTAATGATAGGGCAATGCTTTCCTTAAATTCTAACAAGAATAAATGCATTGAAGATATGCTAGAGAAATTTTTTTAAAAGTAAGTTATGGGACACAAATTCAAATGTCCAGCTTGCATACCAATATTAAAAATCTCTTCCAATATAAAATCTCATAATTATTTCAGTGTAAATCCTTTTATGCATTACTCAAGTATATTCCTATTTTGATGTTTCCGAACAATAATTTATTGTCTTTTCGAACAGTTCCCAGAAATTATACATGAACACAACTACTGTTACTATCTGTACTGTGTGATTTTATGGCCAAAACGTAACACATTTCTTCTGAATACTACATAATGCCGTACAAAAGGTGCACTTCACAGCTTAAAAACCCTGAAGAGCTAAAGCTTAAATTATACACTGTCCTCCAATACTATCAAGTAGACACATACACAACATATGGCTGCTGCTTGTAGCTGTTATAAGGTACGCCTGAACAGGCAGAAGCAAAGAGCTTTAAACACAGTAAACTGCACTTGAAAGAGGAAACCACTGTAAGTAAATATAATGATACATCCTAACCTACTAGTGGTGGCAAACAACGGCACACAAGTTACTGGCACAAAGAGGCATTTTGACCAGTAAGTAAGTATGGAAGGGTATAACCCAAGACTAGGACTAAGACTTCCCTACATCTGCTTTGAGGTACACCTGCATTCTAGAAGGGCAGTTCAGAAAGGTGGAAAAGACTGCCTAGCCTTAATGCTGAGTACTAACTCAGCAATAAAAATAAAAGAAATACTATGCAAAATTGTGTGAACAGTTCATACAACACAATCCTATACATTGAACATATTAACTTTCCTTTTAGAATAACTGCAAGTCATGAGAGCTCTCAAAAAATTTGCTTTACTCACTGTAAAGCATACTGACAACTAGCAACTAACTTGAAGAAAGTTAGATATAGAAAAAGCTAATGATCCAGCTGCATCTATTGCCACTAATAAGTCAAGTCTTTTAAGAGCACTTAATATCTTGCACAATTTTTTTGGGGGGAAAAATCCCCAAAAACCCTAACCACAGTTAAAATTCCTCAGGAGTTTTTAGAGGTTCATAATCTGGTCCCTGTGATTCAGTGACAGGTTTGGGAAGGATTAAACCAAACACCACCCTCTGAACAGTCTTTCAAATTCCAAGTCAGGACCAATCCCCTAAATCCCCTATGAAGACACGTAATATACAGAACCTGTTTTAATAAATTTTATCATCATTCTGCTAAGCTTAAAAAAACCCCAAAACCCCAAATCATAACAGGTCAGCCAGCACACACAAGCATTTGAGTGACAGACAAAATTAGAGAAGAAACAAAAACAGAAAACTGAACTTTTTGAAACAAGTGGAATGGTAAATCTTGCTTCTGCAACTATCTGGAATTTCTGCCCTTGTATGTTAAATCTGGGAAAAGCCAGACATGCATCAGAACACTACCAATGCAGCATCAAATTGCCTCTCTGTCTTAAAAGGACACTACACATCACTTAAAGAATAAAATCCAAGTCAAATCAAGTTATAGGTTCTAGTGTACACCACAGAAATAATAATAATTAGAACACCTTTCAATCAAATTAATTTTCAAATACGATAAATAAAAATAAAGTTACTTGAACTAAAAATAATGATTGTAAGTCTGCTTTAGCACAGAAAATTTCATCAGAAAATTAAGATAATCTAAGGTAAGAACTATTACTTTACCCACAAACTCAAGGTAAGAGGACTACAAAACAGAGGGATTTTGTTACTGAAATTCACAAAATATGGAGCAGGTCAAAGAGAGCATACTACTCCTTTTCAGATTTTCTGCTACCTTGAGCTGCACCCCATAGAACTCATTCACAGCACCCTTTAGAATATTCATTAGTTTTGTGCCAACAACCTGAAAGCCAGTGTTTCTCAAATTTAACTGCCCTGACATGCATGCACAGCAATATTACTTCAGGATAGGTATTTTAGCACCAGTTACTGTATACTGCTACACAGATAAGCAAGTGCAACTTAAATATGGAAAGAACAATAATGATTTAATAACAAGTTTTTAACTGAGAAATGTATCACCTGAATTGCACAAGAACAGCCAGCATTCAGAACTACAAACTGTAATATTCTCTCACTGCCATGTTCAGCAACCTCCCAGTTCCAAACCTGTCTAGACTTTCAGACACTGTTGTCATCATCATCATACCTTACAGTTCTCCTTCCCCCATTTATAGTTATTTTAGAATAACAAGGATCACTAATACGCTTTGTATAGTGCAAATCCTCCCAGTCATTAATCTTATGTTGTCTCCTTCATCTAGAAGAGTTAAGAGTTAAATGCATTAACTTTAAAAATTTTACCTTTTCTAATGATCTTTGTTTTTCCCTTTCTCCTCCTCCTCTTTGTTTTTGAAGAAGTTTCACAATAATTGCTCTTACTGTAATTTGTCTCAGATTCTGTATCAGAAGAGAGATTGAAGCTGGCACCAGGTCCAGATTTTGAACTCCCTGTAATTCTAGCTGGCACCAAGCTCTTCAAGACAGAACATCTCCCATCATCCCTGCCTTCTGTTTCAGATTCTGCTGTGTCCTCTAAATCACTCAAGACTCTTGCTTTTTTTAAAGGAGCAGCAAGCTGCAGACCAGTTGCTTTTCTGCCATTCCATCTACCTGATTCAGAATCCACTTCATCCTCAGAGTTGCTCACTGCAGGCTTATTACGTGCAGATGTTGACTGGTCAGAAACTTTCTGACTGCTCTCATCCTCTGAATTATGGCTTTTAGAGTCCTCCTCTGAGAAGTCCAGGGTGGGACTTTTCATTTTGGGAAATACAGAATGGACTGTCCCACATAACTCTTTATGACCATTGCTTTGCCAGTTTTTCTGCTTCATCTGTGTGTCTGCTTCAGAATCTGAAGTTTCATTTTCAGATTCACTAACAAATTTTCTTCGTACAAGAGACGAACCAGGTTGAGAAATAATTTTCTTCTTGGTAAGCTGCTCTTCTGTTTCTTTTTCAGTTTCAGACTTCAAGGCTGCATCATCCTCAGACCCCTCCAGTAACATTCGCCTGGCTGCGGCTGAGGCATTTCGGTGAGGCAGTTTTCTATTCCTGCATCCAATGCCAATACTTTCTGAGCTTGAAACCTCTTCCTCCACATCACTCATTAATCTTAATTTATTAGCAGCCACAGCAGCACTTCTGCGGGGAGTTTTTCTATGTCTACCAATACTATTACTGAGTGACTCAGATGTCACTGCTGAAGTATTTTCAGAGTCACTTCCATATAACTTTTTCCGGACAGCTTTTCTTGTATTTCCATTCTCCTGAAGAAGTGTTCCTGTAAAGAAAAGGAGAGGTTAACATCTTCAATATAAAAATAGCAGCCTCGTAAGTCTTGTCAAATCTGGAACAGGTTCAACTCATGGACAAGACAAATGAAATACACGCCTAGTAGCAGTTACGTGCTTTAGCTGTCTGCCAAGACAGTTATTTAGCTATGTCATAAATTTTGGATTCATTATAGCTTTTTGAAAATTAGAACTTCTTTACCAACTACTGCTTTTACTTTCATTAAGATATAAAATGTTGCAATACATTTCTTCTCACTAGGCTCTTGGTTTCTGCCCTCCTCTTGTAAGTACTGAAAAAAAATATTTTAAAAAGTTGAGTGTAGTATTTTGAGAGCTTCAGAACTACCAACAATCAAAAAGTTAGTATCTTACATATACTAAAATTTAAAAAATACTAATTACATTTAGCTATATTTATATATACACACACACACACTTGTGTTATTTGCCATTCACGGGAAAACTACTCCAATCTTACCTATTTGTTTTCTTTGAGCAGCTCGATTTCTAGTTATCCTACAATTGCTGTTCTTTCTTCTACATACACCATTGTGTAGCAGAGGTGACACAAGAGCCGCAGAGCTTTCTTTGCTGTCTTCTGAGCTACTTGCAGAGGATGAAGATGAAGTAGATGAAGAAACCAAAGAACCCTCTATTTCACTTTCTGTGAAAAAAAATAGTAATTGTCAATTAGAATTCTAAACATACAGTTAGCTTCCAGTTAACAGCTACATTTTGCTGATGCAGGAAATCTTCATAGTTTCCTCACAATATTATCCTACAATACACTATCATGCCTTAATGTGTTACATGTATGAAATGGATAGCTCTACAAAATATACTACTCCATTATTTATACAGTGTTCAGTGATAGGAAGCTTCTTTAACCCGTATTTAAGTTTCCAGTAAAAAAACACAGCTGTTTCCAAATAACAGAATTAAGAGAAAACCATGTTAAAAACCAACGCAAAACATTCTGACCGATCTCTTTTACCAAGACTTGCATTCTTGTTCTTTGAAAGTAGCTGAATTTTTGTCAAGGTGAGGTGTAGCGGAAGAAGTAAAAGACAGTAAGATTTTTATGCCTCAGGGAACTTCTGTCACTTGCTAATTTCGCATGACAATTACATAACATATATGGGTATATAACCTGTATTTTATATAATACTATTTATCAAATACACTACATTTTCCTTTCAAATAAACATCCATTCACTACAACCACCTTCCTACAACAGCTGCTTGTAATGAAGAAATTCTATTATTCTATCCGGTAAGAGCATCAAGTAACCATGCAGTCAGCAGGTCAACTTTTTCTTGTCATCAGTCTTACTCAATTCAGCTTTGTTGTGAATCCCCATGTAAGAGCTGCAAAAAAATACCATCCACGTGGCTGCAAAATGGATATACAACCATGACATCTCTGCCTCTAAGAAGCAAACTATCCTATTGATAGATTTCTGCTTAGGTATAAGATTTATAATTAACAGAAGTTAAGTAAACTTACTGCATTCTATGGGATTTTAAAGCAGAAATTTCTATGTTTAGTATATGGATCTTTTTATAACATTCAGTAATGTAGTTAAGTGTCCAAAATTAATTACAATACACAAAATTCTGTATTATACAAACCCCAACCTGCACAGAAATCTTGTCTAAAAAAAATTCACATTAAAAATGCAAAGCTTGTTTAACAATTTAGAATGCAATTGCAAATTATGGCAATTATAAAGGAAAGGAAACATCAGTATACAATTCATAGATAAGACCAAGATCAAAATCCTCATCTGGAACAGATTCCATTTCTGACCTGATGATAATGCGGAACAATTTGTTTGTGTTGTGGATCTAGCTTTTCCATTCCTTTCAAAAGATGCCAGGCATGCTGAACCAGAGGATTCACCAGAGGAAGTATGGTTGTAATTGCTAGTATTCATTTTATGGCTTGCAACACAGATGGCTCTGCTTGAGGTAGGTTGAGTAGAAGAATCTTCCTGCTCAGATTCAGTTTTTGCCTGAGACTTTAATGGTTTCTGCTTCAAATTTCTAGTGAATGGAGAAAGTAGTAAAAGCAAGATAGGTTGTAAAACTATGAGTAATAATAGCAATTATGTATTTTAACAATGCTTCTCTCTGAAAGCTTAACTAACAGTATGCCATACAATTTTAATTTATGGAAGGGTAGTTAGATTTGTGAGCTAACACAGTGTGGGACAATTTTAACTTTGACAAGGTTAAGCATTAAGTACTTCCATTAAAATAATAGTCTACACTTCTAGTGAATTTATACAAGAGGAGATATTTTCCTCTGCTCTGGGAGACAAATAAATTAATACTGAATGCCTTCTAGACAGCAATATCCTCTTATTGTTCACCAGGAAATTGGAAGAACAGCCTCAATTTCTGTTGAATTCCCGGTGTCTTGTTAATTGCACAGAAGCCTCAAACAAAGTGCTATGCATACTAACATTATTCAACAATAAACTGAGTTCAAAATACACAAAGAAGGTGTATCTTTAGAGAAAGTTTACAGTCTAAAATAAAATGTGTGTTTGTACAGAAACTCACTGATTCGATTCTTCGTTACTATACATGCTAGAGTGCTACACACAGCCCTGGTAAGTCACTTGTTTTCACACTTAGAACTACTGTTTCGTCACTTGGTTCCTTACAGTCACAGGTTTTCAGATATCCATCTAGGCATACAAGAGGTATATATATGCTCTTTTTTCTATCCAAACACTCTCCCAAATAGTCCCAAACTTCAGTCCAGCTGAGCACCACTGACTTGTTTACAAGTCACATATAATTCTTCAGATACAAGCATTTATGTCGTTTCAAAGGAAACTTTCTGCCTATCCAGTTTTATACTAAAAACACTTTTTTTTTGCATGCCTTTCCTTCTACAAGAGAAGCAATTATAAAAAGTCTCACTGGAGTTAGCTAACCATTTAATAAACCAATTGTTCTCTTCTTCATAGATCAAATATGACAGTCAATATGAATATTAGTCAGCTGTGATACATTTCTACATCTTCATAATTTGGTTACCTGAGCATTTTGGTAGGATGCTGCACTGAGCTTGGATTATTAAATCTTCTGGTATACCTCTGGTTTCTTCGTAGTTTTTCATTCTGTTTCTGAGCATTTCTGTAATCTGAAACAATTCTTCTTATTTTCTCTTCAAATAGTGCTGACAATCTCAAGGTCATGCTATAAATCTAGGTAAGGAAGTGGCTTATATTAAAAACAGAACCTTTCATCCAAGAATAACATTTCTAAAATTAGAAACCGTACAGAAACGAAACAGAAAAAGCATAGCACACAATACTATACAACACTAGGTGAACAAGAAATTAACATATTAAAATTTTTTGTTATACTTCACCCAAAGTACCAATAAGCAAACTAATTCCAAAATAATACCTCATTAAGACAAGCATAAACCCCCCCAATATTAACAGCTACCTTTGACTTTTTGTTTGGAGTATAAGATTTTGCATTACTAAATATCAGTCTTATATCTTTGCACAGTTCCATTGGAGTGTCATAATTTCCAGCTTCCAGAGTTTCTTTCACTGTACCAAAGTCCATTGGAGTGTCTATAATATGTCTGTAATCCTAGATAAAACAAATGAAAAAAAGATTCAGGAAGGTATAAAGCAAAAAACCAACATTTTAGAGCTTTATTTCTATAATTTAAGGATAGTTAAGATGACCACAGATTATCTTAACCATCATCTGAAAACAGAAGCACCTACCACAACAGACAGCAATGCTTTTGCTGAGACTTGTTGGTTTAAAGTTGATTTACATTATACCATACAAACTCCTGATAATTTTCAAGGTCATCTTCAGACTTTCTGAAGGATCATGAGTTGATACAGCGCCACATGCAGATTTCCAGTTTCAATTCTCTTGAGTTTCCTCAAGAAAAACTACCCAGTAACATGCGAGTCAACATTTTTATTGTTAATCAAAATGAGAAATGAGACTGCTGTAAATCATCATGTAATCCTTTCTCTGATGCATTTTACTATGAGAAACAAAGTGATCTGGTTTAAAAAAACAAAACCACACCAAATCAAAATACACCTCTATCTTTCTCTCTTGTTAATGAGTTTTAAAGAACCTCAAGATGCTTTTAAAAACCTGAAGTGAGACCCAAACTCAGGATGTGAAGTCTACAGGAACACAGTTGCATGCTTGTTAAGAAGTTTTTTTTTCTTCAAAGTTTGTTGTGTTTTTAGACAAAAAGAAACTGAAGTTAGTAAGAATACCATGAACAGCTATGAGTAAGAAGAGGAACAAATAGAATTCATAGCTCACGCTCAGTAAATGTGTTTTGTAGATTATTGCTCAAGAAATTACAGAATCACAGAATGTTAGAG
>NW_010155985.1:0-10398 GCF_000699245.1 Pterocles gutturalis | reverse complement strand
CCCAAAAAAAAAAAAAAAAAAGAACCCCACCCAACAATATTCAGAGAATCATTCAGGTTAGCACATTTTTAAAGTAAAGACCTCTTGCAGCAAGTGTAGTCTCATCATTAATGGATCTACCAATGATAGACCTTTCTCCTAATTTTATATATATGTTTTCTTTTGAAGAGCAAGAACATGATCCTGGATCAGGCCTTTAAGTATATTACAGAAATGAAAAGACAGAACGATGAACTTCTGTTAAATGGAGGGAACAATGAACAGGGTAAGTACCGATGCTGCTAGAGGCTCTAGATTTTCTGTCACTCATTTCCACTGTGTTAGTAGGGACTCACAACAAAGCCTGGATCAACAAACTTGGGAATCCCAAAACATAATGCACATACAGAAAAAAAAAAACAGCTGCTTAGAACATCTTGAAACATGAAGCCAAGAAAATACCCAAGTGCGTGTTCTTGCACATAGCTATGAGATAACGAAGCAATCACATTGTGATGTAAAGTAATTACAGAGCTTATAGGTGATGCGACAGCATCTAGTAGATTCAGTCCTGATATATTCTACTGTAGTGACCAGAACGATTTCTGACAAACTTCAGAGTTAGATTTTTTCATTGAAAACATGGAGCTTCCTTCATGCACTGAGCAATTTTTTTTTTCCTTTCAAATACTGTAAAAGTGATATCAGCCTACTTTATAAAAATATAATGCATCATATAAAATCTTCTTGAACAGATGCATAAAAATACAGTGATGGAGGTATGACAGAAATAATCTTGTGGTTTGTGATTTTTATTTCTACCCATAGAATGGAATTCTAAAGAGTTCATTTTTGTCTTGTAATTGAGTTTGAAAAACCTAGGTGATTTTCTGAGTTAGGTGAGGTATCTCCAAGTACCTTGCTGGTTTTTGGGGTTTTACAGAAGTGCTTTGTATTTAATTTTGCATACCATTTTTAGATGTAATGAAACTTAATTGTCCTGGGAAGCCATGAGATTATCAAGAACAGTTTTAGTGTTTGCAGGGAAAAGAAAAAGCTAAATTAATGTGCTCATATTTCCTTCGGTAATTAAGCAATTTTATCATTACTGAGTTTCATCTGAGTTAGTCCTGATTTTTTTTCTAGCTAAATGATTTGACATATCCTGCTATTGGTGACAGAATAGTTTGTGAAGTTCATTCACTTTCTGGCTCAGTAGAGAGGATAAGAGTCTTTAGTTATTATGTTAGCTGTTTGAAGAGAGCACACATTATTAACAGTTTATTTCAATACTGCATAGTGTTTACTCTCAAAGTTGTGTGCTAACGTTACCTAGTATTTGCGCTGGTGCTGATGTAATGGAGTGCTCTCACTGTTTTGCAGCTGAAGAGATAAAAAAACTCCGGAAACAGCTGGATGAACTGCAAAAGGAAAATGGGAGATACATCGAACTACTGAAAGCAAATGATATTTGCCTCTATGATGACCCTACAATCCACTGGAAGGGAAATCTCAAAAATGCTAAGGTCTCAGTTGTTATTCCCAGTGATCAGGTTCAAAAGAACATCATTGTGTATTCAAATGGGAGTCAACCCAATGGAAATAACCAGGGAGCATCTGTCCAGGGAATAACGTTTAATGTTGGTCATAATTTACAAAAGCAAACAGCCAATGTTGTGCCAGTCCAGAGAACTTGTAACCTAGTGACGCCTGTGACAATTTCTGGTATTTACCCCACAGAAAATAAGCCCTGGTCACAAACTACGGTTTCTCCGCTGGCATCCACTCAGCCAGTTCCCGCAGGGAATGTTATTGAGCTTTCCACCCCAGAAAATGAGCGAGGCACGCTTGCTGCTGCTACTGCTGCCAGCTCACAGAGCGCATCTCGATCCGGAACAGAACAGGAACTACAGTGTTCTTCAAGTAATGCACCACAGAATGATGAAAATCTCCCCAAAAGTAAAAATGATGAGGAGGGCACTAAATTAACAAAGAAAACACTCCTGCAGGGAATCAGTCTTCCTTCCAGTGCCTCCACAGAAGCCTCCCAAGTTCAACAGGTGAATGCAACTTGCTCAAATACACACAATTCTAGGAGTGACCTTCAGGAAAGCTGTGTCGTTTCAACCACAGACACAGCTTGTGTGCCATCTGTGAGACTGTCTACTGCTGATAGTTCTTCTTCTGTAAATGTCCTCAAAAGTACAGACTTAGGAAGCAGTGCTGGAATGCCTGCGACTTCCGCAGCAGAAGGAGTTAAGGCTGTGACAGCAATAAGCACTCTGCCCACCAGTCCCCTAGAGAACTGCTGGTCTTTTTCAGCAGGCTCTTCAGGTGTTGGCGCTTCAGACTTGAAAAACATGAGTAGCCTTACACGGATGCCTTCAGCTGGAAACACACAGACCACGTGGACGACATTGCAGCTAGCAGGAAATACTGTTCAGCCACTAAGCCAAACACCATCCAGTATAATGACTGCACTATTAAACGAGCCAGTTAACGGTGCTGGTACTGTATCTTCTGCTCACAGCAGGCCTTTGACTACAAGTATCAGTTTGAATACTTCTCTGCCTGGGGATGGCCAGGGAGCTGAACAGATTGTAGTCACCTTGCCCTCGTGCCCACCCTTACCAATGCAGCCACTAATGAGCCAGCCACAGCTTAAACCTCAGGCTGCAGGAAATATCCTTCCATTGAATTCAGCTATGCAGGTGATTCAGATGGCTCAGCCAGTTGCGTCAGCTGTTACAGGAGCACCAGCTAACCAGAATGTCATCATTCTGCAGCCTCCAAACCCTGCTCCGTGCCCTCCGATTGTGAGAGCAGAAGTTCCCAGCCAAAATGTTAGTCAGCAAATTGTAATTATACAAGCTGCTAATCAGAATCCTCTTCCCCTCCTCTCTGCTCAGCCTTCAGCTTCTGTAAGAGTTCCTGTGAATGGACCAACTGCAGTCGTGAACTCTGGCAGCTCTGTACAAAGTGCCCCTCTTCCACAGACTTTCGGAGGGAAACACCTTGTCCATATATTACCGAGACCATCCTCTTTGCCATCTTCTAGCTCTACGCAGACATTTTCGGTTACAATGTCGAATCAACAGCATCCCCAAACTATCTCATTAAACGGGCAGCTTTTTGCATTGCAGCCTGTGATGTCTTCATCTGGGGCTTCAAATCAAGCCCCTATGCAAATTATTCAACCCACCACCAGTGAAGATCCAAACACCAATGTTGCCCTCAATACATTTGGTGCTTTAGCTAACCTCAATCAAAGCATATCGCAAATGGCGGGACAGAGCTGCTTACACCTGTCCCTCAGCCACCCCACCAATCCCACAACTGTCAATAACCAGATTGCCACAGTTAGCTGTATGTCTTTACCAACTTCTGTGGCATCTTCAGTGCCTGCAGAGGTTTCAGTATTAACTAGTGCATCTAATTCAATAAATGCTTCCCCAAAAAAAGCAGCTGCTGGCTTGCCATCCAATGCAAAATCAAAAAGGACAAACAAAAAGCCAAGTACAAAGAAACACCAAGCAGTCAACAGTAAAGTGTCCTGCCCGGCAGTTCCTTGCAAAGACACAGGGAAAGCGGACTCTGCTCCCATGGAAACGGTGGCAAAGCCTTCAAACAGTGAGGGACTGCTTGAAAACGCTCCAGCACTATCACAAGCTTTAATGATGTCCCAGGTGACCAGTGTGGCAGCGCTGAGTGGTGTCAGCGTTTCTGACTGTCATTCCAAAGAGGCTGCGAGCTCTGAACAGGCAGCCAAAACCTCCTCTGTCCCGGAGCCGAGCGCAGCAGAGGTGCCTGCTTCCTCGCCGCTGGAGTCCGTGGTGTCAGAGCAGCTGGCACTCGTTGTGCCAGCTGCCAAAGAAGCTGCTCCTTGCCAGCAGGGCCATGGGTCTCAGAACTGTCCACCAACCAGCTCTGCCTTGTCAGAGTCTCCCAAACCCTGTGAATCCCCCAGCACCTTAATGTCCTCTCATACGGAAGCATGTATGACGCATTCTCAGGTGGCTGGGACGTCGGTAGCGCAGAGCAGCACAGCAGGTGATAATTCCAAGGCAGGAACGGTTTCTGAGCCCTGCAACATTGCGCAGGATTCCTCAGTGGAAATGCAGGATGCGGACTTGTTAGAAGGACAGGGTCTAACCAAAATGCTGTCTGATCTCACAAAAGAAAGAACAGCTGTGGAAAAAACCTCTTCATTTACCATTCAGGGGGAGCATTCTGGTTTTCCCATGGAAAACTCTAAACCAGCAGAATCAAATGTTGATTTGCCTGAGAGGCAGGAACTCTTGCTAATGAATACAGAAGGTGATACTCTCTCCCAGCATCACTCCTGCATTTCTGATCAGGAAGTAGTCAGTGCTTCCCTTATTGCTAGCAGGCAGGCAGACTCCCCGATGTCAACTAGCTCTGGTAGCAGTCGAGGCTTCTCAGTTGCATCTATGCTGCCAGATACCGCCAGAGAAGACGTTACTAGCAGCACCTCAACCAGTACATGTAACAGCTGCACATTTTCAGAACAGACTGACATTGTAGCTCTTGCAGCAAGAGCTATTTTTGACCAGGAAAACCTTGAGAAAGGTAGAGGAGGAATACAGGTTAACATGAGGGATGCCATCTCTAAGTCAACTGAGGTTGTGCCTTTGGAGAGAGAGCAACAGCCTTTTAAACCTCAACCAGCGAAAGAAAACAATGCAGGGCCTTTGGAAGTGGCACCAAACAAATTCAGTGCTCAAGATGTACAGACAAATGTTGATACACAGGTTGAAAAGCCAAGCTGCTCTGTAGGAGGTGTGGAAACATCAAACACTTCTTTGCAGATTTCTGCTTCCCAGTCACAAAGCATAACCAGTTTAAGCGTGAATAATCTAATACACCAGAGTCGCATTGTCCATCCCCTTGTGAGTTGCTCGAGTTTATCCCAGTCTTCAGAGCCAGCCAGTGTTCCTGCAACTGTGAGCCTCTCCCTTCCCTCTAGCACGTACATCAATCAGTCTCCAGGTCCCGCTATGATGAGCGAATATGCTCAGGAACAACTGAATGCTATTAGGGCAAGCACCATGCAGGCTCCCCAGCTGCAGGAATCGCACTTAAAGCAGCAAAATCACGAAAGTCGCAAAGACTCTGCCAAGCGGGCTGTTCAAGATGACCTTCTGCTTTCTACGGCGAAGAGGCAAAAGCAGTGCCAGACAACGCCCATAAGGCTTGAAGGGATGGCATTGATGAACCGAGCACCAGAGGGTATTGCTGATCAAACGCAGATGCTGGTCAGTCAGATTCCTCCTAATTCAGCCAATTCAGTGGCATCAGCGAGCAATCAAGGGCACGCGGATGGCCTTAATCGGTTATTCCCATCAAACAGCAACTTTGCAACACCAGCTTTGAGACAAACTGAAGTTCAGTGTGCTTCTCAACCATCAATTTCAGAGCAACAAGGCCAGGCAGGGCAGCACTTGCAGACGATTCAACATGTTCCTGCTCAAGGCATATCTCACCTTCACAGTAATCATCCGTACTTAAAGCAACAGCAGGCTGGTCAGTTAAGAGAAAGGCACCACTTGTATCAGCTGCAGCACCATGTCACTCATGGGGAAAACTCAGTCCACTCTCAGCCCCACGGTGTCCACCAACAGCGAACAATACAGCAGGAGGTGCAGATGCAAAAGAAACGAAATCTCATCCAGGGAACACAAGCCACACAACTTTCTCTACAGCAAAAACACCATGGAAGTGATCAAACACGGCAAAAAGGTGGTCAGCCTCATCCTCACCACCAGCAAATGCAACAGCAGATGCAGCAGCACTTTGGAGCTTCCCAGCCTGAAAAGAACTGTGAAAATCCTGCAACAGGCAGAAACCATCATAGCCACCCTCAGAGCCATATAAATCAGGATATTATGCATCAACAGCAACAAGATGTTAGCAGCAGACAGCAAGGTTCAGCTTCTGAACACGTGTCAGGGCATAATCAGATGCAGAGACTTATGACCTCGAGGGGCTTAGAGCAGCAAATGGTGTCTCAGGCAAGTATCGTAACCAGACCGTCAGATATGACATGCACCCCTCACAGGCAGGAAAGAAACAGAGTTTCCAGCTACTCTGCTGAAGCACTCATTGGGAAGACACCCTCTAATTCAGAACAGAGAATAGGAATATCTCTTCAAGGCCCTAGGGTTTCTGACCAGCTTGAAATGAGAAGCTATCTTGATGTCCCTAGAAATAAAGGGTTGGTGATTCATAATATGCAGGGCCGCTTATCTGTCGACCATACCGTTGGCTCAGATGTGCAGCGACTTTCTGATTGTCAGACATTTAAGCCAGCTGGACCCAATCAACAACCGACGGGCAATTTTGATGTACAGGCTTCAAGAAACAGCGAAATTGGTAATTCTGTGTCATCCCTCAGGGGCATGCAGTCGCAATCATTTCGAATTGGTCAAAATACTGGGCCATCCATAGAGAGACAGAAGAGATTGCCCTACCAGTCAGTACAGGGTATTCCAACAGGAAATACCCTGCCATCAAGGGAAAATGAAAACACATGCCACCAAAGTTTTATGCAGAGTTTGCTTGCCCCTCACCTTGGAGATCAAGTTAGTGGAAGCCAAAGATCAATCCCAGAACATCAAAGGAACGCGCAGTGTGGTGCCTCCTCCACAATTGAGTACAACTGTCCCCCAGCTCGAGAGAGCGTCCACATCCGAAGAGATGGTGATGGCCAGAGCAGGGAGAGCTGTGACATGTCGATTGGTGCGATTAACACAAGGAACAATTCTTTGACTATTCCTTTTTCAAGTTCTTCTTCCTCAGGAGATATTCAGGGTCGCAATACAAGCCCCAACATCTCTGTGCAGAAGTCCAATCCCATGAGGATGACAGACAGTCACGGAACTAAGAGCCACATGAACACACCCGTTTCTAGCAACATGCATGGAGTTGTGAGGCCAGCTCACCCTCACCCTGCGGTTTCTCACGGAAATGGCGAGCAAGGACAACCTTCTGTTCGTCAGCCAAATTCTTCAGTTACTCAGCGGTCGAGGCATCCTTTGCAAGATAATGGAGGTTCTAAAATACGTCAGCCCGAAAGGAATCGATCTGGAAATCAAAGACATGGGAACGTCTTTGACCCTAGTCTTCCCCATCTTCCCCTGTCCACCAGCAGCAGTATGATCCTCGGGCGCCAGCAGTCTGCAATAGAAAAAAGAGGAAGCATTGTCCGATTTATGTCTGATGGCCCTCAAGTGTCTAATGATAATGTGGCCCCTGACCAACATACTCTCTCTCAGAATTTTGGATTCCCTTTTATTCCAGAGGGTGGCATGAATCCACCGATAAATGCCAATACCTCTTTCATCCCACCAGTCACTCAACCTAGTGCCACTCGAACACCAGCTCTAATCCCAGTCGATCCTCAGAATACGCTGCCATCCTTCTATCCACCTTACTCTCCTGCCCACCCTACCCTTTCCAATGACATTTCTCTCCCTTACTTTCCCAATCAGATGTTTCCTAACCCAAGCACAGAGAAGCCAAGTAGTGGAAGTTTAAACAATCGATTTGGATCCATTTTGTCTCCTCCCAGGCCTGTTGGTTTTGCTCAGCCAAGTTTTCCTTTGCTTCCGGATATGCCACCAATGCACATGACCAACACATCGCACTTATCTAATTTTAACTTAACATCTTTGTTTCCAGAAATAGCCACAGCTCTTCCTCCAGATGGTTCAGCAATGTCACCTTTGCTTTCCATTGCAAACACAGCTGCTTCAGATTCTTCCAAGCAGCCCTCAAACCGACCTGCCCACAATATAAGCCATATTCTCGGTCACGACTGCAGCTCAGCTGTATGAAAACTGATAGACTGACTTCTAATCTGATGTGTTGCTTATATATTTACGAAGAAGAGAGTGGATCTTACTGGCATCCCTGAAGAGACCATTCATAGCATCACTGTTTATTTGCCTAAATGTATGTATATGGGTACTTTTCGTATTTATATACACATGGTATTTCCATCCACCTTACTAACTTAAAAGCACCAGTGCCTATAGCAATGCTTACTTACTAGTAAACAGTAAGGATTCAACATTTAGAGCTGTACAAATATTGGTTGTTGATTTTCCAACAATCAAGTTTGATGTCTGATTGTTGCAGGGTAAGGGCCACCCTCAGTAATAAGTGGATGTAAAGAAAGGAGTGAGAGCATCCATACAGGAGACAGGAAATATGCTACAGGTTTCATTTGGTTTCGTATGTGTTTACCTGAAACTACAGATGAACTTGAAGTTTGGGTTTCTCTTTTTCCTTTGTAAATATATTCAGGAGCCTCAACACAAGTCAAATCTGTGTTAACCCAGCATTAATTGATAAAATACATTTGTTGTCCAGCTTTTGTCTGTTTGAAGCTTGTCACATGCACTTGACTTAAGGCTGACTTTACCTGGCAAAAATTTACTGTGTTTCCACGGTCAGCAATTAAAAATACTGGTTTAGAAATTTCAGATTTCCCTAACCCATGACTTTCTGTTTCTAAGAAGAATTTTGTTTGGATCTGTTTTAACAATGGCTTTGGTTACTGATGAAGTTGGTCAATGTTTCAATGTAGCTTACGACTCCTTCTAGAGTAGTCAGCGGAGACAGAAGTCCTATTTGTTGCCGTTTCATTGTTCCTATGCTGCAAATTACCTCAGGGTGGGTTTTGGACCTTGTTTAGCACCTTCTTAATGTCTCCCCTCCCCCCTTCTTTTCTTTGGCCCGTGCTCAAACACCAGCTTTCTAGTTTCTGTGGGTGACAGCCCTTTGTTGTACCAGGCAGCACACGGGAGGAGGACTGAGCCCACCAAATGAGCGGGGATCCCTGTGGGCACAGTTTCTTTACTTAACAATTGCTGACAGGATCCAGGATAAGTAAATATCAGTATTTTGCACTTCAATGCACCTTTTGTCTAAACTCCTGTGATTGTGGCTGAAGGAGGAACATGAATGTGTCAAGACTGAAATACAAGGAATACGAGGAATACGAGGAATACGCTGCGATGTCAGCACCAGGAGGAAGGAGGATGCAAGGAGGGGGGTGAGAGACAGAGTGAATGTGCATGCACTGGCTGAGTCTCTAGTACTTTCACAAATTTTGGTCCCATTTCTTTTAAAGGAAAGGGAAGGACTAGGTAAGTTTTATTTATTTAATGGTTCTGCAGTGTGATTTTTCTTAAGGCAGAAATATTTGTCTTTTATTTTTATGTGCTTGGAAATACCATTCTGGTTTTGATTTTCAAATAGCGCAATAACTTCAGGTTTCCTTGTATGCAGTCCTCCCCCTACCCGCTGGGCAGGGTGAGCTTGAAACAGTTGTGTTGCCCACCAGTGCATTGTCTTGCTGCTCCTGGGACCTGCCACAGGTTTTTCCCCAATGTCTCTGCTAGTTGGAGCGTTGGGCGAGAGAAGGCTCCCTGCGATTTTTTTTAGGGGTTTGGGTTTTTCTCTTCTTTGAAAGGCAGAAAGGAAGATATTCTCCATTTTCAAGAATGGGACCCACCTGAAAGATTTTTCCATGGCTTGACTGCCCAGGTCACATTTTTGCTAAGTCCTTTTACACTTATCCAGGAAGGTAGAGATGCTTTAACAAAAATTAATTGGGCTGTGTCTGTAGTCCGTCCTGACAACATCTCCGCTCTCATAACCAGGGGTTTGATGTTTTCCTACAAAGCTAAGCAAAGTAGTTCTGATCCAAATTTTTATACAGATAGTGCTTATCTTAGGACACCAAATCTAAGCAGCGCTTCAGTTTTCTGTGTTTATTAAAAATAATAGATTGAATATTTATTTCACTTCAAAGCAAGGCAGCTTGTCCAAGTTCGACTGTGAAATGGGCTGCCAAAGTGTAGTTACTGAACGAACGGCAGCAACTGGCCTGTGCAGAGCAGGAGGATTAGAGTCCTCAACTCCAAACTAAGTGAACTGCAGGTCTGGGTGTGATCTGAGGAGACTCTCTCATCAAATTAATTTCCCTAATGATCCCAAAGGGCTGCCTCAGGTGCTGCAATGAGTTCCATTATGATGAGTAGTGGTTTGTGGATGGTAAGGACAGGTTGTTGAATCAGTGCATTACATACTCATCTAGACCTTTAGGAAGGAAGCAAAACACTAATTTGTGCTCTCTTTAAATGGCATTGCTTGTGCAATGTATTTGGCTTTCAAAACAAAGTAGTGAAAAATGAAGCCCTGACTTCCAGGACTTTTTCTATAAAGATGTTAATCCTGCTCATCATTCCACGTAGGCACATAGTACCACATTAGTTTCCTCTGCTGGTAAAAGTCCACTACTTCATGATGTCTTTGAAAGCTGGAGTGAGTGTGTAAACTTATACAGACCAGTTGCAACATTTGAATGTTCACAAGTCCATGGGGCCTGAT
>NW_010155984.1:0-14892 GCF_000699245.1 Pterocles gutturalis | reverse complement strand
TTCCAACCTTAATGATTCTATGATTTTAACTAACATTTTTCAAATCAGAAAGCTAAATTTAGAGGATTAATAAATGTTTCTGAATTAAATTAGATAGAATAAAGTACATCTTCATTTTGCAAATTGTGCATGTCCCAGTTGACTTGAATTTAACTTTTTCAAAATGTAATTTGAATGATGAAACCACCTACCCACACCCCGCTTCTCCTCCCACAACCCACACGTTTCCTTAACGAAACTACAGGAATTCAGGATTCATTCTTGAACTGATAAAACAAGCAAGGTTAGGCAGAAGTCAGTGACCCCTTTTGTCCACCACTTTCGTCAAGATACAGTTTCCACCTTCTGTTAGCACCCTGTTCAATTCTCAACATCTCTACTTTAAGTAACCTGAGTAAGTCTCCAGCAAAGCAGAGTTTCAATCCCAAAGCTCCTGTTGTATAGCAAGAAGCAGGGCAACTTGGTAGTAAACAAGAACTTACTGTTACAAAACAGTAAATCCAATTTTAAAAGGTTTTTTAGCACATCCAAGATTACTTATTTTAAGCTGGGAAGTACATAGTGACTAGTGCTTCTGTAGAGTTCCTTGACAGTAAGAATAAAGTGACTTCCAGGTGAAGAAATTAAGCTGGAAGGTCAAGCAGATCAAGAGCATTGACTTCAGCTAAGACACACTAAACAACCTCACTGTAAACACAGAGAAGGGCCCCCCAACAGCAATGTGCTATCAGATTTGTTACCACAGAATCACTGCACATGATGAAGTCTTAGGTCCTGACCATGTTCTTTGACCTCTGAAAACAGTGTTGTTTCCCCACCACTACCCACCCTCAGAGCAGCTGCACAAAGAATTTTACTCAAAAGCTATCAAGTCCACATTTTTATACTACAGGTACTCAGCTGAGACCCATTAACTATGGAAACAATAGAGGTGGGGCACTCATGCAATGGGGAGGACGTAACTGCTAATAAAAAGGAGGACACGGAATAGTGTGAATTTGCCTGAGAAGTAAAAGCTTACAACAGCAGCTAGTACTTTACTGTTCATCATATGGAAAAACTGAGCATGCTGTTAAGGAGTTGGTGTGTTACATGAGCTTTAAAGAAGTCCAGCGAGCTGCATAAACTGTCTTGGCACTTACCAAGAAAATCTGTGGTGACAATGCCAGACTGAAAGCTTACAGTGCCTTTATTTGGCATGTTGCATCCCACTGTGCCACTGATTTATGTGGCAAAATGAAATATGACTGCCTTGTGGGACTGTTTTTTCATTGCTTACAGATGGTGAGTTAGAACATAAGCAGCAATAGAAAACAATTTTTGGCTTAACAGAACAGCTGTAATTATCATAGGAATATAAGCATACCCACAATAAAGGCTTGATTCCCATTGCAGAATGCATACTAAACAAGTGGTCTAGACACTCCTATGAACCCAGGATCCTCAAAGAGTCGAGACATGAGGGCAGAAATCAGATTACCAGCATTTTAAGTTATACTTTAAAAGGAAAAATCTAGTGTTTTGAAGGCTTTATTTTCAACTATTCAAGATAATTAGATGAGAGAGGTAACTATAAATAAATTGCATAAGTGAGGAGCAAACAAGACAATTTGTTTTGCATAATTTATACTGTCATCAGGCCTTCCTCATATTAGTACCAGAATAGCAAGGAATGCAGTAAGCACTCCAAATCCTCCTAGCGAGATGGTTGCTTAAGAGTTGCAACCTCACCTCATAGGAACAGCTGAACTGTTTTCCAACAAACAGCTCTGAAAGAGAGACACAATGAAATAACACATCTGCTTCCCATTAATACATAATAGTTATCAAAAGTTGTTCTCCTGGAGGCTGTAGCAGAAGGCTGTACTACTTAGTGAGGATCAAAACCTAGTTCTCTGCGGTTGTAGCTCCCTATCTGCATGTTGATGCAATGAGATGCTGCAGTGCCCATTAGATTCTGCTCAAATGGCAGCATGGCATGAAGTTGCTCTCTAGAGAATTCTGAATGTCTAATTAATCTTCTTGAGTGTAGTTAGGGATACAGGTTACTAATTAGCATTTTAACTAGGAGATGCAATCCTGTGCATCTTTACTGTTAAATCTACTTTTCATTTCATGTTCTTGATGCATGCAAATTTGTGAGCTGTGCTTTTCAATAGTACTGCAAGGTAGGGAAATACCTGTCTTGCCAATGGAGAACAAGTACAGTACAGAGGTAAATACTTGTGCAAACTCACACAGGAATTCTGTCCAAGCAAAAAAAAACACCTCAAAAAACAAAGAAAAAACCCAGAAGAGAATGTTTAATTTAAGACAGCTCCTGAAATTAAGGGTCTTCATCCATTTGGTAATCTGAAAGTTTAAAAAGCAGGGGGGAAAAGAAGCCCTCTCAGAGTTATTTTAAAAAATATATATATATTTAACCAGTCTCAAGGAACTTAGAGAAGGAAGTTAAACATGTAATATATAATTAAGATGGAAAACTCTCTCAACAATAGATATGAGCTATCAGTATTCAACTACAACTGTTACGCATTTTCAGGCTCCAGAGTTTAAGCCTACAAACGTGAGTAAATCTCTAGCCTCTACAGAGAGGAAGGCTGAAACTGAAAAGCCACTTAGAGCACAATATAAAGAAGGCAGAATTAAGGTGAGACAAAAACTTTACTTTCACTTATGGCTTATGAACTGCTGCCAGAAGAACCTGGAGAAGAAAAAAACCCTTCAGATTTGAAAGTTTCACCATTCAATGCTTAAGCCCTTTTTTCCTTCTTGTATCAGCTAATTAAATGTTTCTTCTGACTTGTACACATTTCAGAAGCCTTGTTTTGCCACCTGAATGCTGATGTTGAGAAAGTCGTGTTATACAGTAAAAAAGATCCAAAAAAAGCGGAGATTCAGAAGTTCCTTACATGCTACAAAGAAAATGCATTTAGTGTTCCGTGTTCTAACTACATTCATATTTTTAACATACCATTTGCTTTTCCATCAGCTTGTTTACCTTAAAAGTATCATTTGTGCTGCAGTGCAAGACATCTATTTTTGTTGCCCTGGGTCCATGATTATACACTGAATTCACTTATTGAATGTAAGTCAGCTTAAGAGGCATATACTCGAAAATTTACAACAGTTTTCCCATTTTATCTTAAACGTCCCCCTGTACACAAATGGATGAAGGCACAGGATGTGCAGGCTCACAGCTTTCATATTAAAGTCTTTTGTTGAAACTGTTCCACCTGTTCTCAGCCCTCTAAGAAAAAAAGAGTCTTGAGGACTCCACTTTGTGGAAGAGCTCTATAAAAGCCTGAAGGATGATTTTAAGTACTAAGGAGAAAATGAGAAACGTTAGGTACGTGAATTAGGAAATGTTAATTTCATGCACTTTAGGAACACACACTCACACCCCACAGTAGTAGAAGCAGTAGTAGAGGAAAACACTACATGTGTAGGGGTAGAAATATTTGTTACATCATGGTGCTGGCTGGCGATGGAGGGTTGCCGCCTTAAAGCCCCCTGAATGGTACTTCCACTCTGGAAAGCATTCACTACATCCATCTGCAAGGAATCAGAGATTGTGACAGATTGCTCAGCAAGAGAGAGAGAGAACAAGAGAAAGGACCATCCCATCTATAACACACAAAAAGTAAAGAAAAAAGGCACTTTTTTTTATAGAGCAGATACACAGGCAAGAGTTGCATTTAGAGCTGAAGAAAACAGAGAACCCTGAAGGATTACACTTCCATCCATACCCCCTCTTTTGACAGTCTCAGTCACACCAGTTAGAACTGCCACCTTAGTCAAAGCACTGGAGATGGAGAGATTTCCCTCATAATACCCACTGCATCCTACCTTTTTCAAGACCATACCTGAGTTTGTATCCTGTTTAGGCCCCTAAACCACAAGATCTGACCACGACGCAATTCTCTTTCCGCGTGATCGATCTCCTCTACATCTTCTGCTAGTTCTTCTTCAGGAATCTCTTCCTTTTGTGTTCCGTGACCAGCTTCTTTAAGGAATTTCAGGCGGCTGGTTGGAATTGTTGAAATCAACTAACGGTGAATGAAAAATAGGAATCAGGATTTTTTTTTTTTTAATAATAAATGCAATACCAGACTTAAGGCTTAACATAACATCCTGCATACAATTAACAAAGTTGAAAAAAATAAATTATGCAAATGGGATGAGTGCATTAATGTAGAGCGATCACTTGAGGTGAACAGCTGCAAGGCTGTGAATATCCTTACTACCTCAACTGAGGTGTGAAATTAAGCTTGGACTATAAACCTAGAAAACAAAACATCCTTACTAGGGACAAAGAATTCCACTTGAACATCACTTGACTATACCAGGAAGGAGCAGTACTGAAGCTATAAGAGCCATTAATTCTGTAGATTGTGCTTGTATCTAGAGCTTTCAGAGCTCCGTCAGTTTGATAAGCATGTGCTACCTCAAGTGAGAACTACATAATTTAATTAAAGTAGGCACATTTAATTCAGAAACACAGAACAGATATACATTCTTTTGTGACCTGGAAGGTATCAATCCATTTGCAAGGCGAGCAATGTTTCCAAAAATCCTTATCCCAAACCGTTACTTTGCTACTTGGTGTACACTAGTTCATCTGTCTTAAGCTGAACAAAAGCTACACATGGCTGTTCCAGCTTTCCTTTTCATCCCCACCTTCAGGGCTATTCTGGTGAACTATGTAGTTAAGGGGAGCCGTCTTTTGATACGTCCCATCTAGTAGATCCAAATCAGTTCCAAGACTGCTTTCCTTGATCATCACAAGCCTGGAAGACCATTTCAGCAGCTGCAGAGGAAAAAGACTGCTCCAAAAGCAAGATAAATAGGCCTCCATGCCAACATTGCTACTAGGAATGCTCCCTGATCACAGTTAGTTTCTCAGAAAGTCAAAAGCTCTTTGACTTTAATGAGATGCTAGAGCAGCATGGAAGCTTTGCCCTTGCAAGACACTTTGGGTCAAAGGTATTTCAAGCCATATCAATTCTCTTCTAGGCTACTTTTAAACCTCAGAGTGACTCTATGTGATTTTTTTTAAATAATTAATTTTCCAGATAACTTTATTAAAAAGCTTATACCCATTTTTAGAATATTTGTCTGTGTATGTATTTACAACTAAAATTCACCCTATCAATTTTATACTGAGACCTGAAGTGTCCTTTACAAAATGGAAGGAAAGAAACTGTAATGGAAAACTCCTGATGTGGTATGAAAAGTTTAGACAACTATGTCATTAAATAATGGAAAACTCCATAGCTCTAAAGTTTCATGTAAATAAGCTTGCTGCTTACAAGCACTGTTGTGTATGCAATAGTAATGAAACCCTAAGTGGGGAAAAAAAAATATCAAAATGACATAGCTTAACAGGTGGAAGAACTTTCCCATTATTTCATAATTATGCAAATGAAGATTAAAGAGAAAGCTGGTTTTAGTTTTGCTGCATTTCTTGCTATTCCAGGAATTTTAAATCAAGAAAATACTAGCAAGTTTAACAATTCTGATTTTTCAAGAAAACCATTCAAGACTAAGTTAAATATATTTCAACATTAACATGTTCATTGCATCTGTATTCTCACGGAGCTTCTTCTAGTACTTATCTGGCTAAAGATACAATTTCATATTAAAAAGGAAACTACAGCTGCTTTTAGTTAAAAGTTACTAAACATAAATCAGCAATAGCATCTAGTTACAAAATGTAAGTAACTGACTAAGTCAGAGTAAGGAATATCCGGCTAAGGACTTTCTAGCTATTGAACTAGTCAATTTTAAGCAGCATTTACTGTTAATCTCTATATATTCATGTAGTCCACTTGAAAGATCTGAATGCTTAAGACAGTGTATTTGTATTTTCCATGGAAAGCATTCTAATGCAAGTAAATATTTGGCATTTTGAAAGAGCTAGTTTACCTGGCCCCAGAGTAGTGTTCCCATGCCCAGGAAAATGGACCACAGCCACTGTTCAATAGAGAGTTCTGAGCAACTGAAAGGCTTCCCACCAAACTGCACAATAATTATCTGTGAAGAGCAACATTATTAAACAACACGTGTTAGTGACTTATTACTACAAAATTCACTAATGCTTCAAGATCACTACAGACAACTCTGCATTACAACACAGGATTTCCCATCTTATTAAGCATACACTTTCACCGTCTTGGCAGTTTGAGCAGGTTTCCAAACCTAAGCCATCTTTTCTCCTGCTTTTCAGTATTTCAAGAACTATCCACTTAGTTATTCTTCAAATGTTACACTCACAAAAACCTGTTGGCTACTTCTTTGTGCTTGCAGTTTTTCCCCTTCATTTCACATTTATGGCAGGTGTTCAATGCTACAAATTTACAGTCAATATTTATTATATGAACACTTATCTCAGAACCAAGTTGATCAATAAACTTCTAATAACACAAGGCGTAGATTCACAAGACATGAAACATTTAAGAAATAATTCAACAAAATATTACTATGTATCCCAGTGTTAAATGTCATCATGGTGTGACATGTTATGTAGTAAGTCTTGGGGGGAGTGGGCAAAGATCTCAAAAGCTAAATTAAATAAGCTCCTACTGACTTACCTATTACAGCAACCCGTACAGGCCCTAATGAGCAAGGTATCCCTCTGCATAGGAATTATATGCATGAAAGTCTGCCCTGGAGAATCAACAATTCAAGTAGCGGGACAGGTGTGAAAAGGAGACAGTATTGACCATTAACTAGGACACTTGACAGCTGAAAAGCCCAACAGCATTTTCTTTTATTAACACAGAATAAAACACTTAGACGACAACTCAGGAGTTACTTATTTGGGAGGGCATTTACTCCACCAAGTTTATAAAGGGAACACAGTTGCAGCCAGGGGTAATTTCTACATATTTGGCTTTGTTGCACAATAACAGTCAGTCTGATGAATATGCAACCCTAAAAATAAGAGTAGCTTCTGAAGAGGTGTCATCTAAAGAAACCTAAACCTGGGAGAACAAGTGAACTAAGTTTACATGAAGCCGAAGTGCATACATTTGCATTGCTTGAACTGCTATGAATATGGTCAGCTTCATGGACTCTCAAGTCTAAGGAGAAGCTTAAGGTGTGGGTTATATCTTAAGTCAAAATGAAAAGGAGTTCTGAAAAAAAGTAGTATACCTACTTGTTGGTTACTTCTTCTGATGAATTAAAAGTAAGGCCATTCAGAAGGTGAAACTATTTCTTCTAAATTACTTTCTTTAGATTAATTTTTGACTTTGTGTTTCTCAACACCAATGTGCTAACCCAATCAATTTCAGATAATTTAATTTGTTAGTATATATTGAGTTAACTAACGAGCTTCTACATATCAGCCTAGATGCACTGACAGAAGGTCCCTAGACATCAGTGTTTTTCACATCAAAACAACACCTAAACCAGCAGCATCTATACAGATAACCAATTTCTCCATCAGGAAGATAAAAACTGATACTTAAGTTTCTAGAGCTTATTTATGTCCTTATCAAGAAGATATGAAAAGTTGTCACTTTTTAATAATTAAATGGGCTCTCATTCATATGCACAGGCAGATATTATGAGGAAGAGTTTTGACTATGGGGGAACATAACTTCTTCACAATTTGTCATGAGAGTAGGACACTAAGATCAAACTGAAGGTCTAGAAAATTCAAAAGGTAAATATGAGTACATTCCAATTTTGCCAATTTCAAAGAGGTCTTACCTGAAAACCCTCTCAAGCAGCACTTCCAAGTGATTTACAGTGTGTTTGACACTGAAGGATTTTCACATTGCAGAAATTAAATGCCTGGCAGTAGTTGATTAGAATTTCCAAAAGTGGGAAACTACATCAGTATACTAAGTGCATTTTCCACCCACCCCCCAAGAAGTTACTTACCTGCACAACAAATGTCCCCAGAACAATAGAACAGAAGATAGCGTTGTTAAAGATTCCTTCAAAAACGTTTCTTTCCCCATGAATTTTTCGGGCATTAATTTCATTAAAAAGCTGCATCATCACAAATGTATTAAATACAATAGTATAATGCTCTGAAGGAGGAGCGTGCAGAGGTGCATTTCTTCCACTATCGATATCAAAAATTTTCTCACCTGTGTATAAAAGGCATTTAGTCAGCAGCTTAATTAGTGTCTTTACACACACAATAAAAAAACTAGTTTTAAGATCACATCTCTATACAACTTTTACAATAACCTTGTAAAGCCTCAGTGTTCTTACCAGCAAACAGGAGCGTGAAGACCACTACGAGCTGGTAGAATGCATGACCTAAAATGTTCTTCATCATTGTACGAGAAATCAAGGGTTTGTTTCTACCATAAGGCTTTCGCAACAGAAGAGCTTCAGTGGGTGGTTCTGTTGCCAGGGCAAGAGAAGCTAATGTGTCCATGATGAGATTTACCCACAGCATCTGCACAGCTTTAAGTGGAGAATCCTATAAAGATAGATACATAAACCCTCCAATATAAGTGATCAAATTGCAGCTATTTAAGGCATTTATCATACAACATGGGCATGTTCTGAAGAGCATTATTTTATTTGGACTAGTATTTAACTGAAAGTTTGAATTCGAGTTAATCAGTCATGACATTTTCAACCTGTATTAGCTGAAACAATCCACCACCAGTACGTACTTGTGTTATGCATGCTCCTGTAAAAGCAACAATTACTGCTACTACATTGACAGTAAGCTGGAACTGAAGAAATTTGGAGATGCTGTCATACACGTTTCGTCCCCACATAACTGCTTTAACAATACTTGTGAAGTTGTCGTCTGTAAGGATAATATCAGAAGCTTCTTTAGCTACATCTGTTCCAGCAATACCCTGGTAGAAAAAGAAAAACACTATGAAATATAACAGGATGCACTGACACGTAATAGAAGGTATTATGCCCTTGCTCAGCATTCACTTTGATGCACAATGTCTGAAGGACTATTTTAATGTGAGCACTTAAAGTTCTACTGAATCAAGTTTGACTTTCAAGTTCTACTCAAGCATGGGAAAATGTAAACAAAAAAAGGTAATGTCATCTGTAAAATAAAGACATTAATAATAAAAATCATCAAGCTGACAACATAGACACTGTGTAGGTTCTCCCAAAGAAATGTCACTGAACCCTGTTCAAGTTAAAGCCCACCAGATGGTGCAGTAGTACAGTTTAGTCTATGTCCTAAGGAGTTTGTTATATGTATTCCTGCATCAGGGCAATGCATGTGTTCATAACACAGCAGAATTAGACACATTATCAAAAACCTGATGCAGAAGAGCAGTGGCATTAAATGGTAGAATATGCAATGTCATAGCATATGACACTGCAATGCAATATGACATTCTTAAATTGGAAGATGAAAACAAATCTGCCCCTGACAGTGCCAACTACAGCAGCTATACAACAACAGAAACCAGATACTTGTTAAAACAAGACAGTTACAGTCTAGAGAACATTTCATGTGTAGCTGTCAAATTTGTAAGTTATGCTTTTGAAAAATGCTCTTTGAGAATGACACAAAAGCTCTTCCTCTTCTCATTTTTTCCTTCAAGATTAGCATCTGAGTCAGTGCATGTGGTGTAGGAAGAGTGTGGTCTTTGTTCCTTCAAATGCTTAATAATGAATTTTTAAAGACTAAAGTGACCTACTGGCACCAGACTGGACCTTTTCAGCTTAAGACTGAGGAGGAATCTTGAGGAATCTATCTATAGTGCTTTGAAAGAGAGAGAAGAAAGCTCAATCCTACGTACTTAAGACTAGTTTATCTAGTATTAGCACTTAAAACCAAGTTTGTTTTAATTGAGAGCCTGCAATAAATTAGTGCTTAACACAAGGTAAATCTAGGCTAAGAAGTTCTACCCCGAGAAGCTCATTTTCATGGGTTCTGTCCAAGACTTGGTTTGGCTACCATTTGAAAGGGTGTTTGAAAATTTAATTTGAGAAAGCCAAGTAATCTAAGAAACCCTCCAGACAAATGCAGATTCTAGATTGTCATAAAATGCTCTTACTTCAGTTGTACTAGAGATGTCTCTTAGTATAGCCTCCAAAACCATTCTAAACATTAACTGGCAGTCTCTCTCATTATAGTCTCCCTATTCCTATGAATCATTTCATGAAAAACAGATTAATAAGCTCATTCCATATTGCATATAAGCTTTAGTGAAAGTCAACATAGTATGCTTTTTAACACCTAAAGTCATTTTGCCATACATTGACCAGAACTCATTTCAGAAATCTTCAGTAATTCTGTTCCCACATTTCGTAACAAGCCTTTGTGTAAAAAGGTTTTGATCTGCAAGTGACTGGGGATCTGCAGTTTTTAAATTTTATTCAGTGGCAAATGCCACAAGGACATTTTTCATCAAACAAAAACATGGTTAAATTGTAAGACTAAGGAAGGAAGAAAAAGTAATTAGTATTAAGTGTGAGAGATGTTGACTCTTAACTTAGTTGTATATTAGGCTCATTAAACAAGCAAGGATGTTTTATCTTCAAGTGATTTGATAAGCTATTTTATCAAAATAGGTCTCCAAAATAATGAAGATTAAAAAAAAAAATCATACCATAGCAAATCCAACATCTGCTTTCTTCAGAGCTGGACCATCATTGGTACCATCACCAGTTACTGCTACAACTTGCCTCTGTTCAAAGACAGTGCTGTCAATTATACCTAAAACAAAATGATATCATGGTGTTACAGTTCAACACTGATAACACAGTACAGATTAAACCCAAAGAAACCCAGTTTTGTCTTCCTCAGAGTCCAAAAAAAAAATAAAATCCCACTACTCAGTCCTAGATGTTATTCTAGAAACAGGAAAAAAAATACTCTAGCTTTACTTAGAAGCTCAGATAGTTTTTACTTACCTTTTACTAGAGTGTGTTTGTCAGTGGGAGAAGATCTTGCAAGAACACGAAGCTTTGGCCAAATTTTATCTATTCGCTCTTGCTCTATCTGCAAAAACAGCATTGGTTATTATACTTTACAGTTAGGAGACTTAAAATATCTGCTGATCTACTTTACATGATCAGTATGCTTACCTCTCCTTTTTCATTGCGTATTCTCCTGTTAAAGTCTTTGCCCTCTAAACACAGGAAGTCTTCACCAGGATTCAGAATACCACATTTTAATGCAATAGCACGAGCAGTGTTAATGTTATCACCAGTGACCATACGTACAGTTATACCTGCACGTTGACACTTTTTTATTGCATCAGGTACCTGTAAGCCAAAAAAAACCAACCCACAGCCTCAGACACTGTACATACAAATCTAGACATATGAATAAAAGAAATGTTTTTGGCTCAATCCAGGATAGCTCTTATTTTATAATCAAGACTGTTATGGAACATTTTAAAAAAGTAAGTAGCTTACTGTAATTCTTTTCCTGAAAAACACACAAATGGCAATTAGGGCAAAGGAGCTTTGTTCTTGTTACGTCCTGTTCTCTGCCCCCCTCCTCTCCTCCTTAATTTTTCATATACTGCAGTATTCAAAACTACTACCAAAACCCTCATGACATATTAGGCTGTAGTATTCAAAGGTATAAGTACTGGCTTTTTATTTATGATTATGTGGAATAAACTACAGCTCACACTCTAATACTTCACCCATGACTTTTAGTGTGAAGTAATGCTAGTGCAGATTGGACTGGAGTTCCACTTACACGTGGCATAAAGGCTTTCACCACTGAGAAATACTGCCCTCCTTAGACCTTAGGTACAAGCCAGACTTCTTACTTCAGTTCTCAGTTGACAAACCCTCATTATTCTGCATGAGAAGCTGGCAACCAGCACAATGGCTAGTATTATCCTAAACAATACTCCTAATATTCCAAGTGGTAAAAAAAATTACAAGTTATTCCACCTACTGAGACCCTGCACAGTAAGCGCCTTAAGTCATTAGTTTTTACAGAGCTTCAGTAACACAGCATAAGTGACATTAAGAAGTTTTAATCTCTTTTATAGCCCCATTAACTTTCCCTCAAGAAATTAATTTTCATTTATCAATTATGCTTAGGGCATACAATAGCAATTCAGTTTCTTGCACTCTCTGCATGACGAACAGCATCAAGATCAATTTGTAACAGAATCACTGCAGTTCAGTCAGTGACCCTACCTCAGGTCTCACAGGATCTTCAATCCCAACAACAGCAATGCACGTCAGACCAGTAACAATATCATTTTCATTGTCCCATTCTGGCTCAGGTTCCCCTGCTGGGAAGTCTCTGAATGCCAGGCAGATGGTTCTGAGCCCTTCAGAAGCCATTGGCTCAATTACAGTTTTCACGATATCATCACGGTCCCTAGGTCTAAATACCTTTGGTTCTCCATTAGCACTCAGTATTTTGAAGCACCTGAAAAGAAAGGTTGAAAGAGTTACCACAGTTTTACCAGAAGTTCAGCCTGTTGAACGAGTTTTTAGTCAACTCCAGTAAGTTTACATAAGCTTTGTTTTCACTAGACGCACACACACACAAAAAGCCAGTAGCGGCATCTCTAAGGTAATCTCCATATGCACTTAATCTCTTCCCAACTGCAAAACATACTAGCTGTAGAAAGTTCACTAAGCCTGTCATCCCAGGATGAAAATAATGTCCAATGAATTTAGGACACAAATATTAGTTGCCTTTCAGCCATTTCTCCATTGTATGTAAACAAGACTAGTGTCTGCACCAGTTGAGTCAGTCGATCCAGTTCCAAGTTCAACAAATAATCCCACCTTGTTAACAGTTACAGAAGCCTCAGCAGTACCGTATGTTTCAGAACATGCATGTGGTGTTTGAACAGCTGAAAGCACTAAACTTATTACCCTAAAAGCGAACTCTGGTACTATGATGAACCAATGCTATCAGTAAGAGTAGTAAGGCATTACTCCTCCAGCCCCCAGTCTAAGTGCAGAAAATTCAGAGAGCACCTGGCACAGAGTTCTTAATGTGAAGTATTCAATGAAAAACAAATACTTAAATCTGATTTGAATATTTGTACAAGAGACTAGATTCAACACTATGTACACTTTAACATTTCAACACATGCTCTTTGTTACGTTTCTTCATGCCAAAGATGTCACTGCTTTCATAGACAGCATACATACCTTACCAATACTGATGCCATGAATATAACACTACCAAATATTTGAACAATAAATTTTTCATCTGCATCCTTAGCAAAGTTTTGCCATAAAGCAATGCCACAAGCATTTGTTTTACAAATAAGCACTAGTGTGGCACTGAAAAAAAAGGTAAGAAATTATTAATATCAAGTTCAGACCTGGCAGATCTGCTAAGATGACTACTTTTACATTTATGTATTTAGTCCAAGGGTTTAGGGAGTTCCCGGATGCAGTACATATAGAAAAAGTTTCCACCTCAGTCAGGAAATGAAAATGAAGCGCTCCTTTAAAGCTTTGTAGCATTCATCATAACTGAAATTTGAAGTCTATCCTAATTTCCTGATTTTGGTTATCTATTCAAATGTCAGCAACCACCAAGGATATCTTGTGTTACCTGCAGTCATAGGGCTTGTGATAAATTCAAAGCGTTCCAAGACGACTAAATGGAAGCCAATAAGCCTTATGCAAAGATTTCATTGAAACTCACTTCAAATAATTGACATGATGGTAAGGAAAGAATAAAACTGCTCTGCTTGAAAAAGTTTGCTGCATTTCTTCTACACTTATTAGCAACTCATTTGTGTCTTATAAATATTCATGTATAAGCTTTCAATGCTGAGGAATAGTTCATACATGCGATAAAGAATGAGCAGCACAACTCACAAACCAGGTTACAAGCTCTGAGATTAATTTCTGGCACTGCATAGGCAGTGGGTAAAGAAAGTGGCTTATGATGCTAAGACTTTTTCCTAGTCCATGCATACTCTGAAATAGTTTTGGAATTACAACTATTCTGATAATACCCAAATCAGTTTAGATTTTCTTGTTCTTTGCCAAATGTCCTTATTATTTATTTTCTTATCTCAGTTATGAAGCCAAGTGAAGAGTCTGGGATGAATGAGTTCTAGTAACTTCTACAGTTCAATTGCTCAATGAGATAATAAGGTACAAAATACTTCTGAAGGTAGAAGTAATGCAAATATAGGCTTACTTATTCACTGAGGAGACTTGGCTTAAAATCTAGCTATGAAAAAATTCACATCTAATCTAAACTCCATATCAAAAGAACAAGAGTCTTTTAAAGATTGACTTTTTCTTGCCAGCACTAAGTTGAGGAGAAGGAATATTTAATCTTTTTTCTTTAGTGCATTAGTCCTTTCCCAGATAGCAATTTAGGAGGGGCTAATAGCAAGCAAAAAAGTAAATTGAACTGATTAACATAACTATGTGCTACTCAGACTAGATATAGTCTGATTTTACAACCAAAACCAGACTGACTACAACTGCTGTTCCTAGAGAACATGATGCATACACACTTGACTTCCCTCCTCACCTAGTTAGGAGTTACCACGGCCTTCTTCACACCTAAAGGTTTGTCCCAATGGTTACTAATCTCTCACTAATAGTCTAATCTCATTCTAATAAATCCTCTATAGATGGGCAGATGCATAAGGAAGCAATTTGGTTTTTGTCACATTAAAAACGCTCAAGTTTCTCCATTGGCCAAAGTCAACCTTCTGTTAAAATTATCAACTTGGACGCCAACTTGCAGAGTCTTTTGATACTAAAAGTAATCACTTCTCAAAGGCACAAGTCCTTCCTGGAATTTAGACATATCAGCTATTGGGACTTAACTGGAAGGTGGGTGAGCATTTTGACCAACCACACATAAAACTATAATAGTTTAACTAGTGAATAGATTAATTCATAGACATTTACTCATATCAGAACAGAATTCATAAGTTAAAATTAATCATGACCACCTCTTTTTTTGGCGGG